>NW_020664964.1:6355910-6467665 GCF_002925995.2 Terrapene triunguis | reverse complement strand
TTGTACCTTGCTTGTGGTTTAATGGAATAAAAGCCCGCCTGCGTGTAAGGCTCGGGGTGTTGGTCTCCGGACTACACCCCAGTGCACTGGTTTGTATGTCAATAAACTGCCCTCAGGCTTGAGTCTTTGACCTAAAATGACTGCGTGGGGGTCTTTGACCACGACATTCACCACTGAGGGCTGCTCACTTCCTCCCCATACTGTGTTGTGGTCCTCTATTTTAAAAAAAGGAAATTGTTTGGGAACCAAAAGATGTGGACTGTCATTTGATTTGGGGATACATTAGGAACAATGGGAAAATTGATTAAAGTGAAAAAATCAGGCAATATGCAAAAAATGTATCTAAGTCTGGTCAGATGGGAAAAATAAACATTTTGATCCACAATGGTCAAATATTAAAATTGGTGAAAGAAGGAGAAGAATTGGTAATTTCTCATTGGTATGAAGTTTTTAACAGATCTAAATTTAGTGCTACATCCTATTGTGATATTATTTGCATTAATGATTTTGTTAACCTTTATTATGCTATATTTATACTGATGAATAAGAAAGTGACAAGAAGTTTTGGAGCAAGTGATATAATTTGAAAATTGAATTGCTTAAACAATTATAAAGTGATACTATAATTAATGGCCTTAACCATGTATTAAGAGGGGGGAATGTTGGGGTATATATCAATATACATTGTGATTCTATATCATAGGTCCTTGAGGCCTGGTATGAATGACGTGTGCTTGACATGAATGTGTGTCTTGCAAGTTAGCAACTGAAGTAAGGTCAAGGACTATTAGAACTCTTTGTGCAAAAAACAGTCTTACGTTCCGAGAAAATTACAGCAAATCATCAGAAAAGGAAATAACACCAGCTGGGCTCATATAAAATTGTATAAGAATTGGAGGAAATGGCACTCCTTGGATCATAGTGGGCCGCCCAGTATTGTCTCTTTGGAATTGTGTGGGTAGAAGGCCTAGTAAACAAAAGCAAAGAACTGATGATGCGACAGAATGAACTATAAATGGGTGCCTATGATTTTTGCAAATCAGAGTAGTTAATCATAGAATATCAGGGTTGGAAGGGACCTCAGAAGGTCATCTAGTCCAACCCCCTGCTTAAAGCAGGACCAATCCCCAGACAGATTTTTACCCCAGTTCCCTAAATGGCCCCTTCAAAGATTGAGCTCACAACCCTGGGTTTAGCAGGCCAGTGCTTAAACCACTGAGCTATCCCTCCCCACAATCAATAGTTTATTGATCTAAAGTCCCATGTGGATATAGATGTGATATTTGCCAGCTCCCCGCATCTTATGATCTTATCCTGATGGAAGGAACCTCGACTGGCCATTGGGACCATTCTGACCTTTGGACTCTAGTATAGTATGTTTGGGGTGTGAATGTGGAGTGAATAAGGTTTGTTTTGTAATCAATAAAGAGCATTTAGAGTATTATATACCAACACTGTGTCCAGTATCTGCTTGCTCCTCATCCCGTAGGGAGACCTCTATTGCGGGTATGTGGGGATCCCATATCTGAGACGATAGGGAGGGATTGTCAAGGATCATCCAGGCCTCTGACTACTACCCCATGCTACTCATCCATGTGGGCACTAATGATACTGCGAGGTATGACCCTGAGCAGATCAGAAGTGACTACAGGGCTCAGGGAGTAAGGGTGAAGGAGCTGGGGACACAGGTAGTGGTCTCTTTGATCCTTCCAGACCAGAGTAGGAGCCCAGGCAGATCCAGATGCATCCTGGAGGTGGATGCCTGGCTGTGAGGATGGTGTTGCCAGGAGGGCTTCTGCTTCCTTGACCACAGAACTTTTTCAGGAAGAAGGACAACTAAGCAGAAATGGGGTCCACCTATCAAGGAAGGGGAAGAGCATATTTGGATACAGACTGGCTAGCCTAGTGAGGAGGGCTATAAACTAGCTTTGATGGGGGCAGGAGATAAAAGCCCACAGGTAAGTCAAAAATATGGAAACCTGGGCGAAGGGTCTGAATCTGGAGGCAACATGGGCTATCATAGCAGGGATAAGGGAGAGAGAAGAGAACATCGTGGGGAAATCAAATCAGTATCTTAGATGTCTGTATACTAATGTGAGAAATATGGGGAATAAGCTGGAAGAACTAGAAATGTTAGTTAATAAACACAACTGATATAGTTGGCAGGATAATCAAGATGATGGGAATATTGGTATAGAAGGATATAATATGGTCAGGAAAGACAGGGAAAAGAGGGAGGAGGTGTTGCCTTGTATATAAAAAATGTATACCCTTGGATCGAAGTTAAGACTGAAAAAGGAGACAGACTTCTTGAAAGCCTCTTGGTAAGGATAAAAGGGGTAAACAGCACACCCTTCCATTCTCAGGGTCAGTTCTGGGGACAGGTTTGTCTGTTCTTAATAGGGAGTCCCCAGTCAAGTATATCTGCCTCGGCCTGGTGTTGGTGGTGTTCTTTTGCCTTCCTCTTTCTGTTATTTCTGGCTGCAAGTCTTCTTGTGTTCGAATTTCACTTGCAATCTTCTGAGTCATCCTCTATCCCTTTGGGGCTTTAAACTCTGGTTATCTCCATTGTCTCTTGCTCTCTTCTTGCAGAACTAGCTGCTCTTCTCTTGTTCCTTGCTTTCCCATCTTCTGTTACTGCCTGCCTCTCTCCTTCATTTTCCAGGTCAGTGAACCTGTTCTGCTCCATTTCTTCTTCACTAGCCAGTCTTTTCCTCATCCAGCAGTCTACCATCACAGTTCTCTGGCCCAGCATGCATCTGCAAATTTCCTGTCAGCCTCCCCTCTCCTTCCCTCCATCATCCTATCAAATCCCCTTTGAAACTCAACCATAATTTCTAGCTGCATCTCCAGACCTTGGACCGTCTCTTCCATCAGATCTGTCATACAAACAAAGCACCTTTCAGGTACCTGCTCCAAGATAATGTGCATTCTGCAGCTTCCACATCCAGTCATCTTCATTGTATCTTCCATTCTTCAGGTCAGTACCACTACTCCCTCTGTAGCTGTCATAGTATTCCCTCCTAAGCTCCCATCAGGAAGGAAAAAAACCAAATCACCCCCCCCCCCCCAAATCACACCCCACCTTCCTCACTCCCATCCAAACTCCTCTATTTTCAGCTCTGTTTGCGGGTTCCTGTGTCAGTGGCTGACTCCTCCTCTGAGAGAATTTGAGGGGCTGCCCAATCAGGTTTTCACTGTGAAGCCTCTGGAAGCCATGTAAACTGATTGAAGAGATTTTTCCTTCTATAACAAGGGGTTTCTGTTCTCCTAGACAATCAGCCAGTGAAGCCAGCTTGCAGAATATGGAAGAGCAGTTGTGATTGGCTGGAGGATTCACCATGCAGGTGGCAATAGCGGCAGTGCCTGGAGTCACCATGTGCCAGACTCTGCAGTCCTGACAACCCAGGCTCACCTTCCACTGATTGCACTGGGAGTTTAGCTTGGGGAAATAATTAGTGGTGCCTGTGTGCATAGACAGAGTACTCAGTTATTTATATAAGGCTAATCCAGAACAAATACAGCTCCATCCAAAGAAGTGAAGAATGTAAGTGAAAGAGGAAAGCTGGGACACCTGCTAAGGTGCTGCAGTCAAGTGACCACAGCTAGAAGAGAAAAGATTGGGAAACTCTCTAAGGTGGTTGGCAGTACAACTGAGAAAAAGCAGTTTGGCAGCGGTAGTAACCTCTTATGGTCTTTATGAACTATCACAAGAGAGGGATATACCACATGTGGCCAAAATAACAAGGCCTAAGAGTCACCTTGCAGAGTTGCATTTGATGCTGCCCTTCAGGGGAAGAACATCAGGGTACTATAGACTGGGCAGAAGAAGAAGTCATACTGCAACTGGATTAACTCCCTCCCTTGAACAGCTGCATAGAAGACCAATGAGGGGGCTATGTGCCTTTTGCAAACTTGCCAAGTAATTTATCTTCTGCAACACTCACATGCAGGTCACTCATGCATTCACAGAGTCCATGCTGAATGTCATGCATTCATATAGGCTCTGGGAAGCAGGATGACATGAGCTGCAGTAGATGATCCTGTGCTCCTGTGATGGTAATTAACTATTGGAACAACTTATCTAAGGATGTGGTGGATTCTCCATCACCTGAAGTCTTTAATTAAGCTTGGGTGTCTTTCTACAAAGAGGAGATCTACCTCAACCGGAAGTTGATATTGTTTGATGCAGGAATCACTTGCTGAAATTCTACAGCCCGTGTTATACAGGAGGTCTGATTAGATGATCATAATGGTCCCTTCTGGCCTTAAAGTCTATGCTTAGTAGACAATCTAGTTTGGTGCTTCATACTTGTAGTCAGTGCTGACTTCTTAATGTTTGCTTTTCTGCATTGTGGTAGTTTGTAGAGGGTCTAGTCAGCATGTTCCCTCTTATTTTAGATTTTACTTTTTTACTTCTCTGGATTCATACAATAATCAAGGTTTTGGCATTCCTGTAACAAATTACACAAACAAATTTAAATGGCAGCTTATTCCTGAGAGCTAGCAGAACTCAACCCCCTATAAAATCCAAAGTGTAATGAACACAGTACTTGAAATGCAACTTGTTGAGGAAACAATGCAGCAGCTTACAATCAATGATAAAGTGGAAATACAAATCCATCTGGCTTGCTAATGCTCTGAGAGGGATGATCATGTTTTCTTTGTCTGTGGACTGAGCCTTTCTTCTCCCATAGAATTTCTTCCAGGTTGTCCTATCTCAGATTGTACCACATTTCTTTGTTTAATTGAATGCTAAAGGCTCAGTCCAGAAGAATGTTGTAGTTACTTTGGGCTAGAGTCACAAAGGGGACTAACAGCTAGGTACCCTGCTCTGGGACTGTGAAATCCACAGCAGTACATGAGTTAGGAACCCTGGCTAACTCTCTCCTGATGCATTGTATAGGGAGGCATCTAAGAAAGGGATTCTCAGAATCCAGCAGGCTTAGCAGGGAGCCACCTAAGATAGCCAGGAGTAAAATGCAGAGGAAAGAGGCAGAATTTAGGGTCACATCCGCAAAGGAATTTAGGTGCTTGACTGACATGCCACAGGAAGGTGCCTCCCTCTGCTCAGGATTATCAGCTGTGAATCCTTTCCTGGTGTTAGGCACCTAAATTAGGTCAACTCTTTCTCACAAAACAAACAAACATAACAAAAAACAGAAGGGGGGGTGGGGGGAAAGACAGCCCCACTACATTATAGCCAACAGACCTATAATTAGGGCACTCACCTGGGATATAGGAGACCTATTTTCAAACCTGATTTGGAGCAGTAGCTTGAATGCAGGTCTCCCACATCTCTCAGGAGACTGCCCTGATTACTGAGATATAGGATACTCTAACACAGGGAAGCCCTCAATCTCTCCTTTTGAAGCTGTTCTACTGTGGATAAATGCTTAAATAGTTATTAGGCCAGCAAAAGCATGAGACTGATTCTGTCACTTGTTGGGTAGGATACTCCCCTAGGAGGCCCAGGGTCAAATCCCCCTGCTACAGTGATTATTCAGTTTTTTTAAGGCATCTGGGCATTTAAAGTGAAGCATTGTGTGCATGCACAGAGGCAGAAACATAGGCACTCAGGGGATTTTCACAATGAAAATTTAGGGTATTATAAGTTTAGGTGGCAATGGAGCAGGGAGTTGGGGATTGCAGTCATGCTTAAAACTGGTACTTAGGCATCTAAACATCTTTGAGGATCTGGGCCTAACTGATTTACCCAAGGTCGAATAGCAAGTTAATGGCAGATCTTTGACTATAAGCCAGGATTCATGACTCTCAGTCTCTTATTCTCCCCACCAGAATCATAGAATCCAAGAATATCAGGATTGGAAGGGACCTCAGGAGGTCATCTAGTCCAACCCCCTGCTCAAAGCAGGACCTAATCCTCCAGCTAAATCATCCCAGCCAGGGCTTTGTCAAGCCTGACCTTAAAAACCTCTAAGGAAGGAGATTCCACCACCTCCCTAGGTAACCCATTCCAGTGCTTCACCACCCTCCTAGTGAAAGTTTTTTCTAATATCCAACCTAAACCTGTAACTTGAGACCATTACTCCTTGTTCTATCATCTGTTACCACTGAGAACAGTCTAGATCCATCCTCTTTGGAATCCCCTTTCAGGTAGTTGAAAGCAGCTATCAAATCCCCTCTCATTCTTCTCTTCTGCAGACTAAATAATCCCAGTTCCCTCAGCCTCTCCTCATAAATCATGTGCTCCAGCCCCCTAATCATTTTTGTTGCCTTCCGCTTGATTCGTTCCAAATCCTTCTTGTAGTGTGGGGCCCAAAACTGGACACAGTACTCCAGATGAGGCCTTACTCATGCTGAATAGAGGGGAATGATCACATCCCTCGATCTGCTGGCAATGCCCCTACTTATACAGCCCAAAATGCTGTTAGCCTTCTTGACAACAAGGGCACACTGTTGATTCATATCCAGCTTCTCGTCCACCGTAACCACTAGGTCCTTTTCTGCAGAACTTCTGCCTAGCCATTCAGTCCCTAATCTGTAGCAGTGCATGGGATTCTTCCATCCTAAGTGCAGGACTCTTCACTTGTCCTTGTTGAACCTCATCCAGCAACTCTGTGTCTCCCAGAAACTCAGCATTGTATAGCCCTCACTGTAATAGCTGTACTACAGCTTTAGGATAAACCTGTTTTCAGTTAAACAATGATTAGTAAGGGCCTGATCCTGCACGTGTTGAAGTCAATGACAAAACTTTCATTATCAGTAATGCTGCAGCATCTGACCTTAAACCCCAGGATCTGGGGTTAACAAATGCCTGAGGTATGAATACATCAATCAAATCATCTTTTTCTATTTTTACATAGACGTTAGTAAATCAGAGATTATGCTCAAAGTAAAGAGTGCCAGATTAAAAATAAGATACAGGAAGTATATATCAAAGATGTGATTTATAATTCAGAGGCACAAGCTATAAATCACTTGAACATCTTTTAAATGAATGGAATAACACACAAAGTGGCATGACTTCTAAATCAGCCTCATATTTCATAAACCCAGTAGGTGGGATATAAATCTGGTATTTGACAGGATTTGTCAACAAATCAAACTATAAATAGTATATTTTGACAAAAGAGTCTTCCGCAATTATAACCATTGTAAAAGGAAAGTGAGCAAAGGGAAAGGACAGCAGCATTTTTTGTATTTGCTCCATAACTCAGGTTGAAAGAAGAATTCTTTCTGCTACACAGAGGTAGTACTTTCTGCCAACTAAATATCCATGAAAAATTCTTGGGAATTTTCCAAGAGAACTTTACAGGTAGTGTTAATACATAATGAATTAACATAACCACAGCTAACTGAATAATATGAACTAGTGCTAGTGTGAACATAAGGGTCAGATCCTGCATTCCTTGGGAGTGTAGGGTACCCAAGGAATGCAATTCTGGTACCCAAGGAATGCAATGCTGGTCCCCAAGACATAACTGGGTGTGTTGTGCTTACATATTGTCAGGCTTAGTATAGGTTTATTAGTAGGGCCCTACAAAATTCATGGCCGTGAAAAACGGACCGTGAAATCTGGTCTTTTGTGTACTTTTACCCTATACTATATAGATTTCACGGGGGGAGATCAGTGTTTCTCAAACTGGGGTTCCTGACCCAAAAGAGAGCTGCAGGGGAGTCACAAGGTTATTGTAGGGGGTCACGGTATTGTCACCCTTACTTCTGTGCTGTCTTCAGAGCTGGGTGGCCAGAGAGCTGCCCAGTTCTGAAGGCATCACCCTGCTAGCCGCAGCACAGAAATAAGAGTGGCAATACCATACCATATCACCCTTAATTCTGTGCTGCTGTCTTAAGAGCTGAGCAGCTGGAGCGTGGTGGCTGCTGTGCTGAGGGCCCAGCTCTAAAAGCAGCAGCACAGAAATAACAGTGGCAATACCATACCATGCCATCCTTCTGTGCTGCTGCTGGCAGTGGCACTGCCTTCAGAGCTGGGCTCTCAGCCAGCAGCCACCGCTCTCCAGCCACCCAGCTCTGAAGGCAGCACCACTGTCAGCAGCAGTGCAGAAGCAAGGGTGGCAATACTATGACCTCCCTACAATAACCTTGTGAACCCACGCACGGCCTCATTTTGGGCAGGACCCCTACAGTTTCAACACTGTAAAATTTGAGATTTAAATATCTGAAATGAAATTTACAATTTTTAAAATCCTATGACAATGAAATAGACCAAAATAGACTGAATTTGGTAGGGCCCTTTTTATTAGGCATGAGGCTGACTGAAATCACCCAAGAAATGGTGATATTTCAGCACAACACACTCTGGAGTGTCTTACTGCAGTTATAAAATGAGCCAACAGTATGTCAATATTATCAGGAAATCATAAAAAGGAAAAAATATGTTAAATATTTTTATTTTTACAATGATTAACGTTTTTCAAAAGATGTAGCTGAAAAATCAGGCCTCTTATCAAATGTAAATTCCTACTAGGAACCATTTGGAGCCACCCCACTGCAAAACTGAAGCTCTTTTTTAAAAAAAACACCCCGTTACCTCGTAGCAGTGGTGGCTATTGGTCAGTTATGATTTGGGATCCATAATGCTGTATGGAACTCTACGCCTGAGTTTAAGGTCTTGGAAAGGAACTTGGACATTACTTTAAATATCAGCAGGGTCCAGTCCTGCTGACCCTTACTCATGAGTATTTCTTACTCATAGAGTAGTTCTATTGATCTTAGTGGGACTATTCCTGAAACTATTCCTGAAATCCAACATTCATTGGAGTAAATGGAAAGACTCAAATTGAGTTAAATAGATTTTTTACCCTTAGTACAATGTTTTTAGAAGTAGCATCTAATTTTGATGCTTCAATTTTTGAGGGCCCAACAAGTCTGCCTGTGCCTCAGTTTCTCCATCTGTAAAACAGGAATTAAAACTTACCTTTGTAAGGAAAGCACTTTGAGATTCTCAAATGAACAATTATATCAAGTATTATACATTTACTATGATGTATTTCCTGTCAGTCTTTTCTCTATCCTTTTCCATCTGGACACTGGATTAAGTCTCTTATTATCTTATTCCCAAATTATTACATGGTAATATTCTTTTTATATTTTTAAGAATCTCATGAAGCAACATTATATAAAGAGGCACTGTAGCATCAATTTAATGTGTGTGCCTTTTTATCACCTAATGTTTTTAATCCTCAAAGCACTTTATGAGCGCTAATTAATTCTCACAATATCACTGTGAGGTAGGTGAGCAAATATTACTATTCTTGTTTTTTCAAATGGGAAAACTAATGCAAGAGTGGCTTTTCCAGGGCCACAGAACAGGAGTGTGATGTGCAGGACAGACTAGATGACCATGATAGTGCGTTCTGGCCTGAAAGTCTGAGACTCAAAGTCAGTAGCAGGACTGTAAATTAAGAGTTCCTGTTTCTTAATCCTGTGCTGAAATGACTAGACCCCCATTGCTTTATTCTATATAAATTATGCAAATCAAAAGATTTTTAAAAAGGACCAAGAAAAATCTGGGTACATATAAAGGGAACAAGGTGGCTTGCTATGAGGGAGTGAAAGGGATCACCTGACAGAAAAAAACATCATAGTGAGAATGTTGTTTCCAAGAGTATGTCTACATGGGAACTGCAAGATGTAACTTCCATCTTGAGGAGACATACCTGCGCTAACTCTGATTGAGTTAACTTGCTAAAAATAGAAGAGCTGAAGCGAGCTGCATGAGTATGTCCCTTAGAGCTGGAAGTTGTTCTGGCCCTTGCACAGTTGTTTAGTGGAGAGGGTGCAAGGTTCCTTCACCACCCAGAAAGGTCATGAACAATTGCATTCCGTGTTGTGCTTTGGGGGTTGCTGCTACCTAACATCCACAAAGCTGCAAGTCATCTCAAAGGAAGTAGGCTGGAGATGGCGCTGTTGGCTCCTAAGGGATGGTGCAATAGAGGCATAGCTATGGGTGGGCCTGGGTGGTCCGTGGCCCACCCACTTAGCCTCCAGGCCCACTTCCCAGCCCCAGTTCTGCTCTGGCCCCAGTGCTAGCCCTGCCCAGACCTGAGGGATTCTGTATGCCAGGTGCACGCATCCCTGGACCGATCAGAGGGGGAGGGACAGCAGCAGCAGAGTGCCTGCCGAGTGTGCCACCCATGTGCGCATGCCGCAACAGGAGGGGGGCAGGTGGCTGGCCGGCCCACCTGGCGGCGATCATCAAAATATGTAGGCCTGCCGCCTTGGGGAGCCAGATGTGGGGCAGTGTGACAGGGACGGGTGCTGGGAGCCATGTCTGCTGGAGAGCAGTGTCTCCTCCCGGAGCTGGGTGCATGCACAGGGCCCCCAGGGACCCCTGGCCAGAGCATCCGTTGTCCCCTGCAAGGCTGACTGGACTGGAGGAAGTGGACGGAGGCAGGCCCCCCAAATCCCTTCTGCTGCCCCGCCCCCCATCACTGCCTGCTTGTCTGAGTCAGGGCACACCCAAATGTCCCATGCTAGCTATACCACTGACCTGAGGCCTCCAGGAGCCACTCCTGCAGTGATGAAGCTCCCCATCACTCACATCCCAGAACTCTGTATAAATTGCAGAATCTTTCCTTTTTTTCCCTATTTACTGAAAGAAAAATACCAGTAAGGATTGCATGATTGCAACAATGTATATGTAGATTGATGAGTAGAGTACAATAACACTCATAATGTAAAGATAAGGTATGTTCTCTGGCTTATTATTCCACATCTGGTATACATAATCTAAATCCGTTTATTTTTACATATTCAGGACATTTCTTATGAACCTGTTGACTTACGTAGTGTGAATAAAGCTTGGTTACAGGTCAAGAGTTGGCTTTTCTAACATTATTGTGCCACTCCAGTGAATGTTATTGTTTAGTATCATATAGCACTCTAAATTGTCAATGTACTGGAAGTGATAACCTGCTTCCTGTTTCTTGCAACATGTCATTCATTAGCATTCCAACCATATTACATACTCCTCTTGACTGAGAGAGAAAGTTAGGGCAGTAGTTTCCTATTACATTAAACGAGGTAATTTATTTCAAGTTCAGTGATAACAGTTAACTGTGATGAAAACTCATTTGGATAAAGGACATTAAAAAAAAGTCTTTGAGCTGATTAAATTTAGTAATAAAATCATCTCTTTAAATATATCACTTTGCAGTTAATACAAATGAAATCAACAGAATGATTAATGACTTTAGTTTCTCAGTGGAAAAATCAGTCTGTCACTGCTTATATCCAGGGATTCCTAGCAGGCCTCAGGCCAACTCCTGCTTGCTTAACTCACATGAGTAATCTCATTGATTTCTAGGCAGCCACTCACATGAGTAAGGTGAGCAGGATTTATGAAATACTGCACTGAAAATACAATGAAAAATTCATCCAATGTGCATTTTGTTTGACTACTGTTTTTACTTGAAAAAATATTTTCATAGAAATGATAGAAGTTAAACATGAAAAAGATCCATTATTGACCTGCCAACAGAGGATTGTTCCACAGAGCAATTTTTCTAGACCTTTTTCCAGTCTAATTTTAAAAGTCCCAAGAGATAGTGGACAGCTAATTGGACATGAGTTTTCAATGTGATGTGGCTGCAAGAAAAGGTCAATGTGATTTTGGGCTGCATACACAAAGACATCCTGTCATCACATAATGCAGCAGAAAGCTAATAATCTTTTTCTATATAGATCTGTGGTGCATACAACGCACTTGGAATATTTTGTTCAGTTATGGGGCATCATATTATCACAAAGCTATTGACAGGTCATGAAAGCTCAGAGCATCTTCACTTGTCACTAGAGTGCCATTCCACCCTTTCTGTCTTCCTTGGAGAAAAGAGCCAGAATTTGACCATAGGAGTATTATAGTATAATATACAATTAAATTATGGTAATAAGTGTAGTAGGAAGAAAGCCCTTGTCTCAGAGGCCTGGTATGAGGCAGGACCTGCTCACAGAATCTGGCAAGAACAGGGCTGATATTGCAGAAATACACATTCCTAAGAAGTGCTAAGCACAGAGTACTCATGCAAACACATCCCAATATCAAGTGGTACCAGAACATCCCGATATCAAGGATGATACAAAAACATTCCCCAAGAATAACAGAAACACACTGATCCCTCCTAAAAAAATAAGGTCAGGATGACAGTACATAACAGATGTTTTGATCGAACCAACATGTACAAGGTGATGGGTGCTAACTAGCTACGTCAGGGGGCAATAAATGACTATGTCAGAGGGGCAGTACTAACTTGTTTGTATCAGGGTATAAAGATGTATCTCAGAGGGAATATCTTTGTCTGGCCTTGGGAGGAATGGAAAGGCCTGCCGTTCACTGAGCTGGTCCAGTGTTACAGGCATACATGTATTAGTTGTCCGGTAGAGTCTGTGGGATACTAATACCATACTTCGTCGACAATAAAACTGCCTGGATGCCTTTGTCCCTTAACGGATCTTGTGATCATTGGGCGGTTCACTTGAGGTCTGCTGTGCCAGCTGTTTGCGCAGGGCTGGGGCAGCACAGAGAGGGAACACACATATGAAGCCAAACATCTATCAACATCTAACCACACTCACTACTGATGGTGTTGGTGCAAAAATAACCTAATTTTGAGGGAGAATTTTTCTGAATACACAAAACCAAAATATGTAAAATGATTACCTATATAGCTGTAATTGTCCATCATTTCTGGGGAGCCTAAACCAGCTAAACAAAAGCAGAGGAAAATGTCATATTTGGGCAGTCTCATGGTGCTTTTACATGCTCGCTGTTTTTACATTGTTTTCTTTACATTTCTCTCTCGGTGTGGATTCCCCCGCCATGTCCACCCCATTCATTTATTTGGTTGAGGGGAAGATAGGTATCAGAGAGCAGGGTCTCTTCCCTCAGTCACCTGAATGTAACTAAATGCATATTGTATTCTGAGGAAATTGGTTTTCATCTCCCAAAGGCTTCTCAGGAATGAGTGAGTACTGTGACAAAGTTCCTCCTCTATCTTGGTGGGTCCTGCGCTTATTGGTGGATTTTCTTGCCTCAGAGATTCACCTTGGGGGTTGGGGAACAGCCCAGAGACCTTCGCCTCTGGAAGAACCCACAGTCCAGGTCAATTGGGAGGTTTGTGAGGAACCCGGGCCCGCCCTCTACTCCGGGTTCCAGCCCAGGGCCCTGTGGACTGCAGCTGTCTATAGTGCCTCCTGTAACAGCTGCATGACAGCTACAACTCCCTGGGCTACTTCCCCATGGCCTCCTCCAAACACCTTCCTTATTCTCACCACAGAACCTTCCTCCTGGTGTCTGATAATGCTTGTGCTCCTCAGTCCTCCAGCAGCACACCCTCTCACTCTCAGCTCCTTGCACCTCTTGCTCCCAGCTCCTCACATTCACACAAACTGAAGTGAGCTCCTTTTAAAACCCAGGTGCCCTGATTAGCCTGCCTTAATTGAGTCTAGCAGCTTCTTCTTAATTGGCTCCAGGTGTTCTAATTAGCCTGCCTGCCTTAACTGGTTCTAGCAGGTTCCTGATTACTCTAGTGCAGTCCCTGCTCTGGTTACTCAGGGAACAGAAAACTACTCATCCAATGACCAGTATATTTGCCCTCTACCAGACTCCTGTACCCCACTGGTCTGGGTCTGTCACATATCCCTCCCCCCTGCTCAACGTCAAGGGGTTGGGCAGCTTGGGATGCCAGACAGTGCACATGTGACAAGCCATCGGTGTTGCCATGACGGCTCCCTGCTCTGTGTTGCACATGGAACTGGAAAGGTTGGAGGGATAAGAACCATCTGGTCACCCTTGTGTTCTCCTCCTTGTTCCGCTGCATCCATTGAAGAGGGGCATGGTCTGTCATGAGGACAAATCTGCGCCCGAGCAGGTAGTAGCGCAAAGTTTCCATGGCCCATTTTACAGTGAGGCATTCTCTCTCCACCACTGCATATTTTTGTTCCCTTGGAAGGAGTTTCCGACTGAGGTATAGAATTGGGTGTTCCTCCTCCCCGACCATCTGTGATAGAACGGCCCCCAACCCTCCTTCCGATGCATCCGTCTGCAGGATAAACTCCTTGGTGAAATCAGGGGCTATCAGTATGGGGTTACTGCAGAGGGCAGTCCGTAGGTCTGTGAATGCTTCCTCTGCTGCGTCAGACCATCTCACCAGATCAGGTCCACGGGCTTTCACTAGGTCTGTCAGGGGGCTTGCCCTTGTGGCAAAGTGGGGGATAAATCGTCGGTAATACCCCACCACACCTAGGAACGCCCAGACTTGTTTCTTGCGACTTGGTCGGGGCCAATTTTGGATGGCCTCTAACTTGTTCATTTGGGGTTTTACCAGACCTTTTCCCACAATGTAGCCAAGATATTTGGCCTCCGTAAACCCTACAGCGCACTTGGCAGGGTTTGCTGTAAGGCCAGCTCTCCTGAAGGTATCGAGGACTGCCTCCACCTTCTCCAGGTGGGTTTCCCAGTCTGGGGTATGAATGACCACATTGTCCAAGTAGGCAGCAGCATAACTGTTATGTGGGCGTAATAGCTTGTCCATGAGGCGCTGGAAGGTAGCTGGGGCCCCATGTAGTCCAAAAGGGAGGACAGTATATTGAAAAAGACCCTCTGGTGTAGAGAACGTAGTCTTTTCCTTTGCATCTTCTGCAAGGGGAATCTGCCAGTACCCCTTTGTCAAGTCTAGGGTAGTCAAGTACCGGGCATTACCCAGACGGTCCACTAGCTCATCTATGCGAGGTATGGGGTACGCGTCGAACTGGGATACTTCGTTTAGTCACCGGAAGTCATTGCAAAATCTTGTGGTGCCATCAGGTTTGGGCACCAGCACGATTGGGCTGGACCACTGACTGTGGGATTCTTCGATGATCCCCAACTCCAGCATTTTTTTTACTTCTGCTTTTATTTCCTCCCTTTTTGCCGCTGGCACCCGATAGGGCCTCATTGTTACTTTGGCCCCAGGGTTCGTGACGATGTGGTGATATGTCTCGGTTGTTCGACCCGGTTTTGTCGAGAACACATCTTGGTTCCGGAAGATCATCTCAGACACCTCATTCTTCTGGTCTGGTGTTAAATCGGGAGACACTCACCCCTGTTTGGAAGGCTTGTTTTCCTGGGTTAGGTCTTTTTGGACCATTGTGCATGCCTCTTGTGCATGCCAGGGTTTCAGAAGGTTAACGTGATAAATCTGTTCTTGTTTTCTGCGTCCTGGCTGCCGCACCTTGTAGGTTACTTCCCCCACGGGTTCAACCACCTCATAGGGCCCCTGCCATTGGGCCAGAAGCTTGCTTTCTGCTGTGGGTACCAACACCATAACCCGATCCCCTGGTAGGAACTGTCGCACTTTTGCCTGGCGATTGTAATGGGTTCACTGGGCCTCCTGGGCCTTCTCCAAATGTTCCTGTACAATAGGGGTAACCCGGGCTATCCGGTCTCGCATCTGCATTACATGCTCTATTATATTTCTCCCCTCATTGGGTTCCTCTTCCCAGATCTCTTTGGCGATATCTAGTATGCCACGGGGGTGACGCCCGTATTATAACTCGAAGGGGGAAAACCCAGTTGAGGCCTGAGGTACCTCCCGGATAGCGAACATAAGGTAGGGTAGTAGGGTGTCCCAATCCTTCCCGTCCCGACTTACCACCTTCCTTATCATAGCCTTGAGGGTTCGGTTAAACCTTTCTACCAACCCATCAGTCTGCGGATGGTAGACTGAAGTTCTCAGGGTATGTATATGGAGCAGCGTACAGAGGTCCTTCATTAGCTTCGACAAAAATGGGGTTCCTTGGTCGGTTAATATCTCCTTCGGTAGCCCCATTCGGGCAAAGATCCCCACCAGCTCTTTGGTTATAGTTTTAGAGGCCGTGTTCCACAGGGGGACGGCTTCTGGGTAGCGAGTAGCATAGTCCAAAACAGCAAGTATATATTGGTGGCCCCGAGCCGTCTTCTCCAGGGGTCCCACTAGGTCCATGGCTATTCGCTCGAAGGGGATCTCTATGATGGGAAGGGGTACTAAAGGTGCCCTCAAGTGGGGACGGGGACTGTGCAGCTGACACTCCGGGCAGGAGGCACAGTACCTCCGCACTTCTTCATGTACTCCGGGCCAGAAGAACCGTCGTAGGACTCGTGCCAGGGTCTTCTCTACCCCCAAATGCCCCCCAAAAAGATGACTATGAGCAAGACTTAATACAGCATTCTGGTGTTTTTGAGGTACTAGGATCTGCTGTACCTTCTGCCCCTGTACTGGTGCAACCCGGTATAAGAGATCCTTCTTCATTATGAAGTAGGGTCCTGGTCCCTGGGTTTTCCCTTCCACGGGGACCCCATCTATTTCAGTCACCTCCTTCCTAATGTTGTCGTACCTTGGGTCTGCTGCCTGGTCCCGTCCAAAATTCTCTCTCCCGGGGCTAATCTGCCCAAGATCTAGGGGCCCAGTCTCTGTTGCCTCTACTGGTTCAGAAGCATTAGGGTGGGGGTCAGACTCAGGTGCTTCTCCCTCCTGCGTGGCCTCCTTTTCAGCTGCACGGGTCTGCCTACCTACAAGAGCGACCCTCTGGCTTTGGGTCAGTATTCGGGTTTCCAAGGCCTTAGCTGCCCTTCTTTCCCTTTTTGTCTTTCTACCCAATCTGGGAGTGGAGAACAAATCTGGGGATATTCAGAGAAGATTGGGGGTTGACAGTCTGCTGTGGATGCCTCACCAATTTTAGGGTCCCCATCTTTCTCCAATCCCCCTACTGGGAGTAAGTTTCCAAACCCTGGGAAGTCCCTCCCTATGAGCACCGGGTATGGGAGTTTAGGGACTACACCTGCTGCTACCTCAGTAGTGTTCCCTTGGATCTCGATTTTTACTGGGATGGTGGGGTAGTAACTAACTGTCCCATGGACACATGTTATCCCCGTATGTTTAGCCTGCAGCAGTTGACTACGCTTCACGAGCTTCCCTGAGATAAGCGTGATAGCACTCCCTGAATCAACCAGTGCCGTGGTTCCTACCCCATTTAGTTTCACTGGTCTGGTATACATATGTGGGGTTAGTGAGACCCCCACAAGGTGGATTAGGGAGCATGGATCTGCCCAGTTCCCCAGGTTACACTGCATAGGCTCCTCAGCATTGGGATACTGTGCAGCTATGTGTCCCCACTCCCCGCAGGCATAACAGCTGTATGGAGCCCTAGGCGTTCCCCAGTCTCTTGGTTTGGGCAGTCTAACATCACGATCCTCTTCTCCCTCAGTGCTCCGACTCTTTGTGGCCTCTGATGGGCCTTCAGCCTCTCTCTTTTTCCACCTGGGCCCTCCTGGTGGCCCAGTCACCCGAACTTTAGGGCTTGGTGCTGCTAGTTTAATCCGGTGTGCCTCTTCCTTAACTGGTTGGGTCAGCTCCCTCGCTGTCCTTCACCTCTCTACCAGGGCGACAACCTCATCATAGGTGGAGGGTTCGTTCTGGCTTACCCAGGCACGAAGGTCTGGTGGTAGTCCCCTCATGTATTGGTTGATGACCAGAACCGCTAGTATCTCTTCCGGACTCCGGGACTCTGTTTGCAACCACTTTCATGCAAGATGGATGAGGTCATACAATTGGGACCATGGGGTTTTGTCTTCCTGGTACCTCCAACCGTGATACTGCTGGGCCCGCACTGCTGTCGCTACCCCAGATCTGGCCAGGATCTCTGCTTTCAGCTGGGGGTAGTCTGCCGCAGCCTCTTCAGGCAGATCATGGTAGGCCTTCTGGGCCTCCCCACACAGGAATGGGGCAAGGATGCCAGACCACTGATCTCGAGGCCAGGCCTCCCATAGGGCTGTACTCTCAAAGGCCAGAAGGTATGCCTCTACATCATCCTCCCGTGTCATTTTCTGCAGCCAATGGCTGGCCCGTATGAGCCGCTTCCCATCATGGCCGTGATTCAGCTCTGTAAGGGACTTTACCTGGTTTACCAGTTCCCGCAACATAGCTCGGTCTTGAGCAGCCTGGTCCATCAGCAGGTGATTAGTCTCTTGCTGCAGCCGCACTGCCTCCTGTTGGGCAGCTGCCTGGACATGGGTAGCCTCCTGCTGGGCCGCCATAGCTTGTATCAGTGCCCGCACTACGTCATCCATTGTGGTGAAAAAAATAAACCCTCTCCCTTTTTGTTTGTTTGTTTGTTTGTTTTAAATCACCCTCCTTCTTCTGCCGCGCTGTGCACCCCAAGATCCCACTCCTGACACCAGTGTGACAAAGTTCCTCCTCTATCTTGGTGGGTCCTGCGCTTATTGGCAGATTTTCTTGCCTCAGAGATTCACCCTGGGGGTTGGGGAACAGCCCAGAGACCTTCCCCTCTGGAAGAACCCACAGTCCAGGTCAATTGGGAGGTTTGGGGGAACCCGGGCCCGCCCTCTACTCCGGGTTCCAGCCCAGGGCCCTGTGGACTGCAGCTGTCTATAGTGCCTCCTGTAACAACTGCATGACAGCTACAACTCCCTGGGCTACTTCCCCATGGCCTCCTCCAAACACCTTCCTTATTCTCACCACAGGACCTTCCTCCTGGTGTCTGATAATGCTTGTGCTCCTCAGTCCTCCAGCAGCACACCCTCTCACTCTCAGCTCCTTGCATCTCTTGCTCCCAGCTCCTCACACTCGCACCACAAACTGAAGTGAGCTTCTTTTAAAACCCAGGTGCCCTGATTAGCCTGCCTTAATTGAGTCTAGCAGCTTCTTCTTAATTGGCTTCTGGTGTTCTAATTAGCCTGCCTGCCTTAACTGGTTCTAGCAGGTTCCTGATTACTCTAGTGCAGTCCCTGCTCTGGTTACTCAGGGAACAGAAAACTACTCATCCAGTGACCAGTATCTTTGCCCTCTACCAGACTCCTGTACCCCACTGGTCTGGGTCTGTCACAGGACCTAAAATTCACACCTAAGGTGTCCTTCTAATTTTTCCATTTTCATTGTTATGGGCAATTGTTTTTCAACCTCCTCCCCCACAATTTAAATTCCATTTCCAATCCTTTAGATCCAGACAGCTAAGGTTTTCTTCTAGGCTGTCATGCCCCATTAAGGATGGCTACTGGAGGCCTAATTATTGTACACAGTCCTAAATTTTGGCTTTATACCTGCTCCATCTGGAGTTATTGTTAGATATTTGTTGCACTCAATGTATAACAACTCTTAGCTTACAAATTTGAAAGTTCAGTTTAACTTCTGAGAGTACTCAGATTTACATTTTTAGAGGATAATATAGAACTGAAGTCTAAACTCTCAGAGCCCAATTTTTCATTGACCTGCATCTCATATAGTCATTTACACCAGTGCAAAGTGGGTGAAAAACTGGATCATTCTGATTTGCCAAAAGAATATGACAAACGTTTAAATTTCTATCTTAACAGCTAACAAAGAGTTCCATGGTAATGTTAGGAATAGTATTATATCATCTGCACATAGTGCAAGAGCCTGTGGCATATTCTTCATATCCTTTATTTTTAAGTTGTCACTAATCTTTTGAGAAAACATTGCCAGAGCAAATTACTATGGTAATAAAGGGCAACTTTGCCTTGTCCTTCTGTATAATGTAAACCTCTCCTATTTACATCCAGTAAGACAGTGTGGCATATGAGATTAGTATACAAAGCACCAACACATTTTTGGAAATTAGGACCAAAATCAAATTTGTTAATTATGTTTTAGGCATGTGTACATGACTTTATCAAACAATTTCTCTGCATACAGTGATAAATATACATCTGTGGAGAGATTTTCAAAAGCATGAATGGGATTTAAGAGTACAACTCCTGTTGAATAAATGGGAATTGTGTTCCTAAATTCATTAGGCTCTTTTGAAAATCAGATCCCATTGCTCTTTATGCAATTGGGATCAAGTATTCTCCATGCTTCCACTACTTATCTGTCTTTTATTAAATCCATCTGGTCCCTCTTAATACAATCAGCAAGTATACTATTCAGTCTGCTGCTCAATACTTGATAATAATAGAATCATACAAGACCAGGGTTGGAAGAGACCTCAGGAGGTATTCTTGTCCAACCCCCTGCTCAAAGAAGGACCAACCCCAACTTAATAAGTGTAGATACCTGCATTCACTAACGAGTGTGGTTTGTATGCAATTAGTAGGTCTCTCCCTGGTTTAGAGAAAACAATAATTTTCCCCCCAAGCACTGCTAGAATAATTTCCTCACCTTACAGAATAAAACTTTTTACATATATTAATGGTTTTATAATGATTAGACCTGAGAGAATATTAGATTTTCCAGTTTGGAGGTTGTGATGCTCTGTAACTCGGGGGAACACCCAGCACCCCCATGTTCATCCTTGTAAAATGATTGTGTGGTATCCAATGCAAAGTTTGTCATGTCAGGTGTCTTTGGAAGGCTCATAATGCACTGAGCATTGTTGTTATAGTGATGCTATAGTAATTATTGTTACAGTAATGTTATAGGTTGTAATTTCATGTACATAGTTATGAGGCTGAAAATGTGTCTTCATGGCTTTAAACAAGCAAAAACTCTCCAAGAGCAGAGGGGCAGTTCACAACTCATCAGGGCATGTATGGGACAACCCAGCCCAGCCTCACAGGAACAAAGGACACTGGCCTAGGCAACAACAAAGGATCTGTTGGACTCTCAAGTGAGTCACCCTCCTTCCTTTGGTCAGTTTGGGACTACAATGAGGTAATGCTCACCTGACTCTGAAAGGAGGGGGGAAAGCCAAGAGGAAAGAAAGAACATGATAAAGGGAGAGACGTTTGCCATGCTCTCTCTCTCTCTTCCACCTCGATCTACAGACATCACCACCAAGCGACTGAAGCGCTGACCAAAGAGGAGAGCCTGGCTGAAGGGCAGCCAGCCATCCTGTGGTGAGAAGCATCTAAGTTTGTAAGGGCAATGAGAGTGTTAAGTTCAGCTTAGAATGCATTTTGCTTTTATTTCATTTGACCAAATCTGACTTGTTATGCTTTGACTTATAATCACTTAAAATCCATCTTTGTAGTTAATAAATTTGTTTGTTTATTCTACCTGAAGCAGTGCATTTGGTTTGAAGTGTGTCAGAGACTCCCCTTGGGATAACAAGCCTGGGGCATATCAATTTCTTTGTTACATTGATGAACTCATATAAGCTTGCCGTGTCCAGTGGGCATAACTGCACACTGCAAGACAGAGGTTCCTAGGGTTGTGTCTGGGACCGGAGATATTGGCTAGTGTCATTCAGTTGCACAATCCAAGGAGCAACTTACATGCCAGAGGCTGTGCGTGAACAGCCCAGGAGTGGGAGTTCTCACAGCAGAGCAGGGTAAGGCTGGCTCCCAGAGTCAAGGATTGGAGTGACCTAGCAGATCATCGGTCCAGATAACACCAGGGGAACGTCACAGTGGCACAGTGAGCAGGGTGTATGTGCGGCTTGTTATTCCAAGTGGAGTTCACACTTTAAGCACTGATATTTGTGATTTTAAGTGAGTCTTAAGTGCAGTGGCTAAGAACAGTCAGGAGGAGGTCACAGTTTTGTTATTTTCTGTTTGTTTATTTCGGGTGAGGGAAATAAGCACAAGAAAGCAGAAAAATTACTACCAGTCAGGCAGCTACCAAACTAGAGCTGGCCACACTGGAGACGGCAGAGAAGGAAAAGGACTATGAGTTTCAAATGTGGCAGGTGGAAATGAGGCTCAAAGAAGCAGCTGTGGCCAGGGAAACTATGGAGGCAGAGGCAGCCAGGGAGGCAGCGAGAGAGAAGGCTGCACATGGAAGGGCCATGGAATAAAAAGAGAGAGAGAGAGAAGAAAGAGAGTGGGAAGAAAGAGGAAGAGCGAGCAAAAACACCAACTGGACCTGCTAGAGAAGCAGAACCAGAAGTCCCCGATCCCAACGACTTCCATCACTCTAAAAATCCACAAATGGGAACACTTATGTCCTGCATACAGTGAGGAGGATGATATTGCTGAATATCTGACTACCTTTGAAAGGCTGTGTGTAATACATGAAATCCCTGATGATAAGAGAGTTCCTACCCTGATTGCAAATTAACTGGTAAAGCTCGAAATTTATTCAATGGAATGCCTATTGAAGATGCTCTAGACTATTATAAATTTAAAGATACTGTTTTGAGAAGTTTTCAGATTACCCCTGAAGCATATAGAGTTAAATTTAGGAATCTTAAGAGGGATATTGGTATGAGTAATGGGGAATATGTAAACAAAATTAAAGATTTGTTGGGAAAATGGGTGAGGGGTAAAGAGGTGACAAGTTTTGAAGGAATGCTTGATCTTGTGGCTCAAGAGCATTTCTTAAGCATATGTAAGGCCGAAATAAAGCAGTGTCTATGGGATAAAAATGTAAAGACTGTGGATAAGATGGCTTTTTTGGCTGATGTCTTTGAACAGACTCAGGTATCTATTGAGGGCAGGCCACAGAAAGAGGGGTTTGCAACTGGTGGGAAGGGAGGATCCCATTTTGCCCCTGGGAAGAGAGAAGGGGGTTGGGAACCTAAACATTCTCTTTACCCAAAAACATCCCTCTACTGCTAACCCTCATCCTAAATCTCCTGTCAAAGCAGAAAAGCCCAAAAGGTGCTATCAGTTTAATTCCACCGATAACCTGAGGAATAAATGCCCTGTGCTAGGAGGAAGCAGGCAACCAATAGCACATGTTAGTTCTGCTGTCCTCAACACAAAACCCCCACAAGAAATTGAAATCTATCATATTGGTTTTGGGAGATTAGCCTTTGCAGAACCAGATATGGAGCATGTTAAGGTTGTCCAAATTGATGGCAGGGAGTACTTGGGGCAGAGGGATACAGGGGCCCAGATCTCTCTGGTTAAGCAGAGTGTGGTCCCAAAGGCCATTATGCTACCTGGCCAAATAGCAGAGATTGTGCGGGTGAGTGAAAGCAGATTCCTCATACCACTAGCTAAAATCCATGTGATCTGGGAAGGTTTGGAAAGTGTTTTGACTGTGGGGGTAATGGAACACCTCCTAGTTGACCTGCTTCTTGGTAATGATTTTTTCTGTGTAGCTCAGGTTAAAGTATTTGCCTGCAGCAGGAGGGAGTTTTATGCTGGGACCCCCAAAGAAAAGGGTAAGGTCTCAGGAACTGCTGAGAGAATGGGAAAGAGTTTCCTTGATTCTTCTGCAGCTGGGGGAAGCCACATGCTTCCAGGTGGGAGGTTGGTTGAGCCCAGCTCCTGCACTGCAGTTGGAGGCAATACCACATCAGGAAGGGAGGGGGTGTAATGCCTGCCAGGGAGAGAACTGTCCAGGTTGTTAGCTTCCAGCAGGTCGCAGCTGAACCAGAGATAAACCCGGCTCTAGGGAGCATAGAGAAATGTGTCCCAGAGGAGAGCCCAGAAAAGGAGCAGAGAATCTCAGAAACCACTGAGGTGGGTGAGGATTCCTGTGACTCTGTAACACAGGGAAGCAGTGTGCTCCCAAGTATGGGAGGGACTGAGACTAGCTCCTTTCCAGCAGAAGGCAACATGCCCTCAGGCGCAGGGACAGGAGAGGTGTTGTCAGTGATTAAAGAAACTGTCCCAGTTTTTAGCTGGCAGAGTTTTGCAGCTGAACAAGAGACAGAACCCTTCCTAGGGAGCACAAAGAAATGTCTTAGGAGGGGGCCCAGAGGAGGAAACTAGGGAAGGAATAGTGGGGGTACAGGAATGTCTCCTCACTGGTCACTTGGAGCAGGATGCCCAGAATACAAGGAGGATGGCTGGGTCAGCATCTGTGCACCCAGGCACACAGCCTGTGACCCAGGTTTTGAGACAGAACTGTGTGACTGACCTCCTGGAGGGGAGCAGCCACACAGCTGACTTCTCAGGGACAGAGAAAGGGGTGGCAGAGGGTACCCCAATCCAGGTTCCAGTTTTTCAGGATGCTATTTCTGATAAGTTTTTGGAAAGTAACCATGTCTCTTTACATCAAGATGCAGCTCCAATGCCTGGGACAGCAGAGAAGTTGAGACCAGGAAATTGCCAGGTGGTAGTTTGTGAGAACACAAATGGTCCAACTGACAGAGAAGGGGGTGTTTTCCCCCAGGATGGTGAGACACAGAGAGCAGTTATGGGAAAGCTGTTGGGAAAAGATGAATCTGATCGAAGGGTAAACACACCTAGCCCACAGAGCACATATCATAGTCCTCTAGGAAAAGGGGGCAAGGAAAGACTCAGTGCTGGGAGGGAGAAACACAGGGTAACCCCCAAAGGGGAGCTGGATTTTCTGCATATTTACAGTCCTGGGGTTGGGAGACCACTCCCCAAAGGGCCAGCCAATGTGCAGGATCCCCCTGAACATCTATCTTGCCAGACACCCGGGACACCAAAATTCCAGAAACATGATTAAATTAAGAGCCCACACAGAGGGGAACACTGGAGGGAAAGAAAAGCCAGTGACTGATTACATGGGAGAGAGTCAAAGGACACCATGGGTAATGAACAAACTAACCTCAAACTACACTATCTGAATAGAGGGCGTGGTATCATAAAGATAGTTGTAAACACCCATCTGTGATAAATAAATTTGGTATTAATGTTAAGTTTTGGGATAAGAATTTTGTTAATGATGTTAAACCTTATGGTAACACTAGTTCCCAGTTAATGCCTGTAAACAGATTTAATGCTGATCACAACAGAAAAACCATAACAAACCTGGTTTGCTGTGTGTGAATGGGGAAACTGAGGCACATCGACTCATGGCCTTGATGGCTTGGTGCCAAAAGAATTATAATACAAACTGCCTTTGAGCTAGTCAGTGACTAACCCTCTTGCAGTAAACTAAGGGGGGAGGTGTAACGCTCTGTACCTCGGGGGAACACTCAGCACCCCCGTGTTCATCCTTGTAAAATGATTGTATGGTATCCAATGCAAAGTTTGTCATGTTGGGTGTCTTCAGAAGGCTCATGATGCACTGAGCATTGTTGTTACAACAATGTTATAGGTTGTAATTTCATGTATATAGTTATGAGGCTGAAAATGTGTCCTCATGGCTTTAAACAAGCCCAGGCAAAAACTCTCCAAGAGCAGAGGGGTAGTTCACACCTCATCAGGGCATATATGGGACAAACCCATCCCAGCCTCACAGGAACAAAGGACACTGGCCTAGGCAGCAACGAAGGATCTGTTGGACTCTCGAGTGAGTCACCCTCCTTCCTTTGGTCAGTTTGGGACTACAATGAGGTAATGCTCACCTGACTCTGAAAGGGGGTGGGGGACAAAGCCAAGAGGGAAGAAAGTACATGATAAAAGGGAGTACCTATGTTTCTGTCTTTGGGCATGCACACTACTGCCTTACTCTAGAGTAGCAGCCGTGTTAGTCTGTATCCGCAAAAAGAACAGGAGTACTTGTGGCACCTTAATTTGTTAGTCTCTAAGGTGCCACAAGTACTCCTGTTCTTTTTGCCTTACTCTAGGCATCCAGATGCCTAAGCCCCAGAATGATGCACAAACTGGGGGAAGATAGGAGTCCTCTGCCTAACTCCCTTGTGGGGCCTGATCTGGTAAGCATGCTCAGTGGTTCCCTATCTCCACACAAAATAGGAAGAAGGACCTCCCTCAGAACTTTTAGCAATTAGGGTACGTACCTGGGATGTGGGAGACCACCAGTTCAACTCCCTGCTCTGCCTGCTGAGAAGAAGGGATGTGAATAGGGATCTGCCACCTCTCAGCTGAGTGCCCTAATCTTATCATCATCATCATCATCCATATATAGGGCCCTACCAAATTCACGGTCCATTTTGGTCAATTTCACAGTCATAGGATTTTAAAAATAGTAAATTTCATTATTTCAGCTATTTAAATTTGAAATTTCAGAGTTGTAATTGTAGGGGTCTTGACCCAAAAAGGAGGTGTGTGTGTGTGTGTGTGGGGGGGGGGTTTGCAAAGTTATTAGAAGGGGGTTGCAGTACTGCCACCCTTACTTCTGCACTGCTGCTGGCAGTGGCACTGCCTTCAGAGCTGGGCACCTGGAGAGCGGCAGCTGATGGCCAGGAGCCCAGTTCTGAGGCAGAGCCACCACCAGCAGCAGCACAGAAGTAAAGATGGCATGGTATGGTATTGTCACCCTTACTTCTGCGCTGCTGCCTGCAGAATTGGGCCCTCAGTCAGCAGCTACCACTCTCCGGCCACCCAGCTCTAAAGGCAGCAGTGCAGAAGTAAGGGTGGCATGGTATGGTATTGCCACCCTGACTTCTATGCTGCTGCAGGTGGGGCACTGCCTTCAGAGCTGGGTGCCTGGCCAACAGTTGATGCTCTCTGGCTGCTGACCTCTGAAGGCAGTGCAGAAATAAGGGTGGCAATACTGCAACCCTCCTAAAATAACCTTATGATGCCCCCTGCAACTCCCTTTTGGGCTGGACCCCCAATTTGAGAAATGCGGGTGTCCCGCATAAAATCTGTATGGTATTTTGTGTGCTTTTATCCTATACTAGATTTCATGGGGGGAGACCAGATTTCATGGTCCATGATGCGTTTTTCATGGCTGTGCATTTGATAGGGCCCTATCCATATACCTCAAAGCACTTTATAAAGGTGAGTAAGCATAATTATCACCATTTGACAGCTGAGAAGACTGAGGGACAGTAAAACTTGGTCATGATAACACCGTGAGTCATTAAATGGCAGAACCAGTCATTAAGTGGCAGAGGTCATGTCATCTGACTCCCAGTTCAGTGCCCCATCCATGGAAACATATGTTCTCTCATGACCTAAGATGCAAAAGGCAAGTGTGACAAATCCCAATAAAAATCTTTAAGATAGAATAAGTAATACATTAAACAAAAATGTCATTGCAATGTTATAGTTAAAAAACTAAATGCATGAATGATAGGAAATTCAGAGATAAGATGCTATAATACCCCATTTCTCTAACTTCATATCCACATGAACCATCCACTTAATCATGGTACAAATATATATACCATTACTATTACTTTTATTAGCTTTCATTGATTGAGATTTTCAAAGCAGTCCAGAGGGATCTAGGCACATATTGTATGGAATCTACACATTTTTAATTTATCTTTTTTTGGCTGTGAATTACATGCTCATTTGTACTCAATGGTTGAGATTTCCGAGAATGTAATTCACAGCCAACCCCCCACCCCCCTAAAGTTAATGTACAGATTCATAGATTCCAAGGCCAGAAGGAAGCATTGTGATCATCTAGTATGATCTCCTGTATAACAGAGGCCAATGAACTTCCCCAAAATAATTTCATTTTTATGCAGCGCATATCTTTTAGAAAAACATCCAGTCTTGTTTAAAAAGTTGCCAGTGATAGCAAATCCACCACAATCTTTGATACATTGTTCCAATGATTAATTACCCTCACAGTATGAATTTGTCTAACTTCACCTTCCAACCTTTGGATCATAGTATACCTCTATCTGCTAGAATGAAGAGCCCATTGTCAAATATTTATTCTCCATGTAGGCACTTATAGACTGTGATCAAGTCACCCCTTAGCCTTCTCTTTGTTAAGCTAAATAGATTGAGCTCCTTCAATCTATAACTATAAGGCATGTTTTCTAATCCTTTAATCATTCTTGTGGCTCTTATCTGAACTGTCTCCAATTTGTCAGTTCCTCTTCTGGAATTGCTGACACAGCTTTCTAGCAGAGGTCATGCTAGTTCCATATACAGAGGTAAAATAACCTCTTTACTCCTACTCAAGATTCCCCTGATCATATTAGCCCTTTTGGCCATGTAGGCCTTGCTGGAGCCCTGGCATAACTACAATGTGAACCAAAGGCTGTGAACCAGAGTAGGCCTGGCCTTGGCAAAATAACAACACACTAGGTATTAGCTAACACCAAATAAGCACTTTGCAGACTGGAGAGGATGGTACTAAAACCACATAGATCTCTTGGGTAACTATGTAAACACAAGTATCGGGGTAGCCGTGTTAGTCTGTATCCACAAAAACAACAAGGAGTCCGGTGGCACCTTAAAGACTAACAGATTTATTTGGGCATAACCTTTTGTGTGTAAAAAACCCACTTCTTCAGATGCATGGAGTGAAAATTACAGACGCAGGCATAATACTGACACATGAAGAGAAGGGAGTTACCTCACAAGTGGAGAACCAGTGTTGACAGGGCCCATTCAATCACTGTAGTCTGGCCCTTTTTCTTTGGTGCCACAGATAGCAACACACTCCTATTAAGGCAGCAGGAGAACACATCAATCTTCCCGGCATTCTATAACAGATTTAAAAGTAGCTATACTTGAACAAAAAATCTTCAGAAACAAACTTCAAAGAGAAACTGCAGAACTAAAATTCATTTGCAAATGTAACACCATTAATTTGGGCTTGACTAGGGACTGGGTGTGGCTGGCTCACTACAAAAGCAACTTTGCCTCTCCCGGAATTGACACCTCCTCATCAATTATTGGGAGTGGACTACATCCACCCTGATTGAATGGGCCCTGTCAGCACTGGTTCTCCATTTGTGAGGTAACTCTCTTCACTTCATGTGTCAGTATAATAATGCCTGCATCTGTAATTTTCACTCCATGCATCTGAAGAAGTGGATTTTTTTACCCATGAAAGCTTATGCCCAAATAAATCTGTTAGTCTTTAAGGTGCCACTGGACTCCTTGTTGTTTTTATATAAACACATTCCTAGGAGATGCTACAAAAACACACCAACCCCTCGTAAGATAAGGATGGAATGACAGGACAAATGGATATGGATAGTTTGTTTGAATTAGCAGGTACAAGGATAAAGGTGGTAACTAACAACATCTGGAGTGCAATATGTAACTTGTTTGTATCAATGTATAAAAGGAGAAGTCACAGGAGGGCAACTTTGTACTTACTGAGGGGACAGCATCCTGATGTGCTGACTGAGCAGGTATCTTGTCACAGTCATACATGTATTAGTGAACCTGAAGTGCTTTGTTGACAATAAAGTTGGCCGAGCGCTTTCACCACTGAATTGACCCTGTGGTCTTTCTTATGAATAACATCAAGGTTTGCTGAGTTAACATGCTGCACTGTCAGCTAGTGCAGCTGACATCAGAGCTCCAAGAACAGCAACACTGGCAACAATAACAACTCTGCAGCATCAGCAACAACATTCCACAGCACTAACAACAGGCCACAGCATTGCACTCGGAGCACAAGTTCAGCTGATTATCCAACACGACCCCCAAATCTTTTTCAGAGTCACTGCTTCCCAGGAGAAAGTCTTACATCCTGTAAGTAGGGCCTAAATTCTTTGCTCCTAGATTTATTGACATTTATCTGTATTTAAGCACATTTTGTTTGCTTGTGTGGTCCAGTGTTACAGGCATACATAGTTGTCCGGTAGAGTGTGAGATACTAGTACCATACTTTGTTGACAATAAACCTGGCTGGGTGCCTTCGTCCCTTAATGGATCTTGTGGTCATTGGGCAGTTCACTCGAGGTCTGCCATGCCGGCTGTCTGCGCAGGGCTGGGGCGGCACACAGAGGGAACACACACATGCAGCCAAACATCTATTAACATCTAATCACACTGGTGACCCACGACCGCTGATCTGGTAAGTAAGCAAGCTGTCCTCTGTAGGAATCGGGATCTAACATGACAAAAAATCACAAGCTAGGGAACTCCCTTATCCACTCCCTGCAGAGCCCCACAGATTTTCATGAAATTTGCACCCACTGGATTGCCAGCAAGGGGGCCCATATGTATTTAAAAAATATAATGGGGAAGAAACATGGAATAAAATTTGTAAGGCTAGGGCAGAGACTGTAGCCTTGAAATGTAGAATATTGCAAACTATAATCATGGCTGTTAAATAGTTAAGACAACATGCCACAAAATTGGGTGCGGCAAGTAACAGAACCAAAGGGTAGGTCACTTACCCGGTAGTTCGGCGGCAAGAAAATTGAACTTCTGGGTTCGACTTATCGCGTCTTGTCTGGACGCGATAAGTCGAACCCGGAAGTGCTCGCCGTCGACTGCGGTACTCCAGCTCGACGAGAGGAGTACGCGAAGTCGACGGGGGAGCCTGCCTGCCGCGTCTGGACGGAGGTAATTTCGAACTAAGGTACTTCGAAATTCAGCTACGTTATTCACGTAGCTGAAGTTGCGTACCTTACTTCGAATTGGGGGGTTAGTGTAGACCTGCCCAAAGAAAGAGTTAAAAGAAGTAGAAGAAGCCCTAGGGCCCTGGAATGCTCCCGCTCTCCTTGCAGGGCAGCAAGCAGTCCAGAGACAGCAAACAGGGGAACAGAATAAAACATTGGAAAAAGCTGCAAAAAACCTACAAAAAAGAGATGTGCTGTCCCCTGTTATAAATATTTGTGGTCAACAGCAGGCTTCAGGTAGCTACCCTGTGCCTGAAGAATGGGGACAGAAATGGAAAAAGGTGGCCCTAGCAAAATTAAAAGATGAAATTGCAACCACTGCATTGCAATCACCACCATATGATAAAAGTCAGGTTCTGGTAAAACTTAAGCCGAGATCTAGACTGGTGCCTGTCAGAATGGGAGAAATAAATGCACTGGAGGGAGAAGTAGCAAACAATACTTTCACCAAATTGGTAAATCAGATGAAAGGAAAAACGGAACAGTTCAGAAAGCACATTAGGAAACAGGAGCTGCGACTCAATCTCAGGAGAGTGTATAAAAAAAACTTCAAAGTGAAAAACCAAAATTGTGTGGGTTAACACCTAGAATTGATGCATTAACAGATGAAGTTGCCCAAACACAGTTAACTGAAGCATGTAAGGGCACTCCCGCAATCCATTTGGCATGCAGACAAAAGCAACAGACGCTGGGGGAACAAATTCAGGTTTTGCAAGAGCGGGTAATGACCCCCACTCTCCTTTCATGATAAAAACCAGATGTGGTGTGGGTTCCCAACTGTGCAGGTTCCCAGTTGGTTTAAACTCTGGAGCCAGACTCCTTGCTCATGGCTAAAAATATAACCTTCTTTCTCAAATATTTTTACATACTGGTTAAGTTTTCCTTTATATCCTTTCTCAGATACCTTAAGATACCTTACCTCAGGTACCTTAAGATAACTTTATAGAGTTAATCTCTCTTGGCTCAGGTCTCCCCACCTTCCTAGGTTGCTCTGCACCCCTCCCCACTTTCCCCGCCTCTCTTCATTTCATCTCTCTCTCTCCCTCTGTTTTAAAAGTTAAAAGTTATAGTATTTACAGAAACTCCCAAAAGACAAAGCAATTGAAAATAGAACAAAACAACAATCAAACAAAGAAAAAACAAGGTAAAAAATTTACTTTAAATAAATACAATAAATTAATTATTTTAACCCTTCAGGAATGCAGCAGCTGGAATTACTCCTAACTTTCTTGAAGATATGGTTGCCAAGCAACAGAAATGCAGACTTTGCTTCTAATACTAATCACAAACTAATATTTGAAATATGAGCTTTCCTTATTACCACATAGTAGAGTTTTAAAATAAAGTTAATATGAAGTAATGGAAAATGCCTTAAGTTACTAAATTAATATAAAAAATTTGGGAAATAATACAAATTTTTATGAATTTTAATAAATGTTTTCAATAATAAGGTAATTAATTGTTTATTTAAAAGTTTAAACCTTTATTATTTATTTTTATTTACCTTATTTTGTATAGTTATAAATATAATTCTGGCGCCACTTGTTTTTAATGGTAAGTTTGTCCTGTATATCATGTATGTTGTCCTATATTGTATGTTGTGTGTGTTACGTGACTACTTTTTTATTATTTTTATTTTGTTGCAACAAAAGTCAATTTTATACCTTTTTAAAAAAAATATGGTACTACACTATTTTAATATTATGGTTGGGGTATAACAATCATAATATTTTAATACCATATTTTTAATGTTCAAAAAGGTCTAAGTTATAAATATATGTACATATATTTCTACCTCAACAAATAATGCAACTGACAACAAAAAGAATTCTCTTTTATTAATCACAGTTTTGTTTTTTATTTTGATTTTTGTTTTATTTTTTATTCAAAGAAAAAAAAAGGAGGGAAAACCTCAACATTAAGGTAAGGATTATATTAAAAAAAAGTCAATTTCTTGTTTGGGTTTTTATGAACTTGTTTGCATTTTTAAATATAGTTATAAAAATGTCATATCAAAAATGTTTAAAAATAACAATTTGTGCGTAAAGCTACCCAAACAATGTCAACAGATTTCCACCTTTGGCTCCCAAACACAAAAAAGTGTCATAAAAATGTAATACCTTCAAAGTGTTTAGATGAATTTACATTTAAAATTTATTTTGGTTTAATTGTTATATACTTCCCTTTAACATAACATAAAAGAAAAGGAGTTGTTGTTAAAGTGGTTGTGCTTCTAGATAGTTAAAAGTGGAACTGATATCACAAGCAAATTAACTCTAAAAGTCTTGGTAAAAATTATGTTACCAACTCTTTTGCTAAAACAGAGTGCTCAGCGGGGGAAAGCAATACACCTTTTCATAGAAGATTGTGAGCATCTATTCTAGCAGTTAAGCATTCATTACATTAAGTATAAAATATTAGTAATGCAGCTCAAGTAAAAAATAATGTCTATACAACAATTGCAAAAGTATAGCTTGTGTTATAAAAGACTTGGTCCCCATTACATTGTAAACAAACTAAGTTAATCTGTGTATTAAATGTGGGTTACTGAAAACAAGAAGAAATGTATAACAAACAAAAAAACCCCATTATTATGTTAACTAACTAGTTGTTTAAGGTTGCATCCTACCGACCAAAGACATCAGAAGATATTAGTATATAGTGAAGGAACCCCCAAACATCAAGAAAAGTGAAGTGTTTTAAAAATAAGAGACTGATCAACTACACCTCAATCTACCATATTTGGACAATTAAGTTGGCAATCACCTACAAACCACTAGCTGGACCAGGTTAAACTGTCATTTAATTTGAATTTGGCTAGTGTGTAAAAGCAACTGTATTATTGCTGTATTATTGCTGTAAACCATTTACAATGTGCGTAACATTGCTAAACTGTTTAACCTACACACAGGTAAAAATCAACAAGCCAATGACAGCAAACAACATGAAGGCAAGAAAAAACAAATTGGGGAAAAAAATTAAGTTACATAGTAACTACAAGTTGGGTAAACAAATTCCCTGGTAGTACCAGTCACATTAGGAGGTCAGTGACACTGCATCCTAAGTAAGGAACAAAACAATCCTGTTCAGTGTCTAGGTACAAAATGCTGACACAGCAATATTTGATAAATTGGTTACTGTTACTGTCCATTCAGTAGGTTATCTGGAAGACAGCATCTATAAGAAACAACTGGATCTACACCAGCTACTGATGTATCACAGAGTAATGCAACCAATGGAACAGAGTAGCTAGCAGTTCCTGTTTTCTGCCCAGCAAAGCTTACTCGAGGGTGACAACCAGCAGTAAGGGAAACCTATAACATGGATGGACAGTACTGTGTACTAACTAAACACAAGAAAATTTATGTATGGAGTCCTCATTTGTAATGTCACTACTCCACATTTCTGTTTTATTTCTCATATACATAGGTCTGTGGGACACACTATAACAATGCCTATCCCAGTATTTCAAAACACTCAGCCTACTACTAATGATAATACAGGTGGTAACTGTAATTGCCCTAATAGGAGTGTGTTGCTATCTGTGGCACCAAAGAAAAAGGGCCAGACTACAACATCATATTGGAAAAATATTGTTATGCTTGAATATAAGGTGGTGTCATATGTACACATACATACTATACATATATACCTATATACAGGTATGTATGTTATTATAATCCTGACCACAGCCCATCTCATTGACCACCAACTAAGTATAAAAGCCTCCTCATTTCACCTACAGGTTATCAAAGCACCACTCTACACCCCACGCCTCAGTCATGGTCCTGGGCCTAACATTCCCAGGTCCACAATAAGGGACTAAAAACAATTGGAAAATAAAAGCTGTCCATCAGTCGTACAAGGGGATGTGCAGACTAAGGACATGAATGTGCGGATGGAAAAGTAAGGTGGCCACATAACGGTGTTTAGCCCACTGGGTCATCATTTTTCCAGGACGATGGATAAACATCCTCCCCATAAAAAAACAAAAAGTGGGGGAATGTAATAGGAAGAGAGCCTGAGATATAAGCCTGTAGCGGGGGGTCAAAGGGGTGAATGGGTTAAAAGCAGCCCTGGAGAGGGCTGCAGCAGGGAAAGGGAGTGAGAACAGTTGTGAGAATCTGAATGAGTTGCTGACCACAGCTGTGGCCAGCTTAATCAGGGCCCAGCTGGCCCTTATAAGAGGGCTGGGGCCAGAAGCTAAACAGAGACACTCCCTCTCTAGCCTTTTGAGAGAGAGGGACCTGGCTGCCTGGGAAGCTGAGGAGGGTACCTAGGGTGGACCAGTGCTGGGGAGCTTCAGCCCAGCAAAGCCCCAGACTGCAGGCCGAAGTAAGGGCCCACTAAAGAGTACTAGGGCTACAAGGGGGCAGCCCAGATATAGGAAGAGGCACCTGGTCCAACCCCCCCTTGCCGATTATGAGTGGTTTACAGACTGCAGTCTGCCCCAGGGAGTGGGGGCTAGATGATGACTGGCAGTAGCCACTGAGGCAAGGTGAGGATAGAGGGTTGGGGTTTCCCCTGGATGGGTAGACCCAGATTGTGGGTTACTACAGGGGCAGAACCCTGACATAGAAGGGCACTGGAGTCCGGGAGGGACATAGGGGCCAGTGGCAGGCGAGACACCAGCCTGCAGAGGGCACTCCAGAGGCCGGAGAGCTAATTCCCTGTACAACCAGCAGGGGGTGTTGTGCCGGTGAGTTGTCGCCCTGTAACAAAGCCCTTGTATCAGAGGCCTGGTATGAGGCAAGACATGCTCACAGACTGACAAGAACAGAGCTGATATTGCAGAAATATTCCTAAGAAGTACTAAGGACAGAGTACTCACACAAACACATTCCAATATCAAGTGGCACCAGAACATCCCAATATTAAGGATGATACAAAAACATTCCCCAAGGATAATAGGAACACACTGATCCCTCCTAAAAGATAAGGTTAGGATGACAATACATAATAGAGATGTTTTGATCGAGCCAACATGTACAAGGTGCTAGGTGATAACTAGCACTGTCAGAGGGCAGTAACTAACTATGTCAGAGGGGCAGTACTAACTTGTTTGTATCGGGCTATAAAGATGTATCTAGGGCCTTGGCTACACTTGCAGCTATACAGCGCTGTGAGTTAAACCTGTCTTCGTACAGCTGAGTAGGGAAAGCACTGCAGTCTGTCCACACTGCCAGCTGCCAGCGCACTGTTGTGGCCACATTTGCAGCATTTGCAGCGGCATTGGGAGCGGTGCATTATGGGCAGCTATTCCAGTGTTCAAGTGGCTGCAACGTGCTTTTCAAAAGGGGGGAGGTGGAGTGTGACAGGGAGCATGGTGGGAGAGAGAGTGGGTTTTTGGAGTGCGGACACGCACCCTACCTTGCAAGTTCCGACCCCTCTCCCTCCTCCACCCCTCTCTCACTCACTGAAAGCAAACAGAGCTGTTTGTTTTTTTCCTCACAGACCAGATAACCAGCCACTCCCCGAAATGGACCCCCCCCTCTCCCTCCCGCAAGCTGCCTCTCTCTTCAAGCAAACATTAGCTGTGGGTGTTCCAAAGGGAGCCCCCCTGCCTGCCTCTACTCATTCACAGCAAACAGTAGCTGTGTTTGTTTTTTTGATAAGCAGCTCCGGGAGCCTGGAGTTCACAACAAAACAAAGAGAGGCATCACAACAAAACAAGGAGAGGAAGCTTCACTTAAAAGGATTATGGGGAGTTCCCAGAGGTCAATCACTGCGTAATAAGGTTACTCCCCGTTTACACTGGAGCACCAGTGTCTTAGCCACTCCGCAGCAGCTGTTATTCCTCTCATTACATTAAGTGAGAGTACCTGCAGCGCTGTAGCCACGGAGATACAGTGCTGCAAATGCCTTGCCAGTGTGGACGGGGAGTGAGTTACAGCGCTGGGGGCAGCTTTATTGCGCTGTAACTCTCAAGTGTAGCCAAGGCCTCAGAGGGAGTATCTTTGTCTGGCCTAGGGAGGAATGGAAAGTCCTGCTGTTCACTGAGCTGGTCCATTGTTAGGGCATACATGTATTAGTGGTCTGGTAGAGTCTGCGGGATACTAGTACCATGCTTCGTCGACAATAAACCTGGCTGCGTGCCTTCATCCCTTAATGGATCTTGTGGTCATTGGGCGGTTCACTTGAGCTCTGCCATTCCAGCTGTCTGCACAGGGCTGGGGCAGCACACAGAAGGAACACGCACACGCAGCCAAACATCTATCAACATCTAACCACAATAAGCAACTTAGAATTCAACGTAACTAATAACCTGAGGAATTTCAGTGAATGCTTTTGTGGCTGTTCCTTTTAAACAGTAGACAGTTTTTTCCTGTCAGAAAAGTGGAGAAGCTGTCCACTGACTTCAGCTAGTCTTGGACTAGCCAGTAAACAAAGGAAAAATTCATGAACTCTTGGAGCATGCTCAGTAGGGCATCTCCAGGGCTGGGGGCCAATTCCACTACAACTATAAAGAAAAAAGATACCAAACTCTTCAGTTAGTTCAGCCAGAGCCAAAGGGAGACAGCCATACTGGCAGGGAGGTGAAGATCTCTGCCCCAAGGGCTGATACTCATAGGTCTGCTTTTACTAATTGCAGAAAGATGATAACCACAAGGCGAAAGATAGCAGTCTATTTGAAGAACTGGGTCCTTTTTGCTTGTTTAGCTCAGTGGTGTGGTGGAATTAATGCCAAATCTGTAGTGTATGTTTTAAATGTACTGGATTTGTGTCCTGTGTACGGAAGAACTTGATATGTTTTATACTAATGTTGTTGTTGCATAGTATTTTCTGTATTGAAGTAATGATAAGGTTGTATTAGCTTTATAAGGAGTCTTAGTTAACCCTCAAATTGTTCACTTATAAACTTACAGATTTTTTTTAGTTAAAGCAGCTTTATTACATTACAGTGTCTTTATTCCAAACTGGAGCAACTCAGGGCATTGGCATCCATAACTGTCCGAATCTGCATATTTATCTATGTGTTATTATTCACAGGTGAGAATTCCACTGTCAAAACAGACTGAACCCGCTCACTATTCCTGAAATAAAATGGAATGATAGTGGATACTGTAATCAAAGTTTAGTGGGTTACAAATGCAAGAAAGCAGGAATAATGACCAATGCGTCAATGCTGGTGACTTTTCTACTATTCTCAGTTTTTTCCCTGCTGACTTAGTTCTGGATTCCTTCCACTCCATTCTCTTCTACTCTTGACTCTTTTGTGCCTCTTTCTTACTGCAAAAGATAGCTCTTTAATTCCCAACATCTGCTTCCTCTACTTCAGCTTCCTATCTGTCTGAGTCCCATGGAGAAAGTCCCATAACCCACAACTCTTATCTGTTTGTTCTGCTATATATCCCTTGCCTAGCAGCACTGTTTATCCAGACATATTAACTCCCATGCCTACATACACAGATACTTTTGTTACTTCTGTCATTTCTAAAATCCATCCCTCCACTCTCTAGCTCTCCAAGCAAGAGCTCACTGCATTTTTGAAAATTAACAAGATCTGCCATGACCAATCTCCCCCTCGCTAATCTTCTTACTACCCCTTGCAACATCCTCTTTTTCTGATGGTCATTGACACAGGGGTTTCTCATCTACCCTCTGTAACTGCTCCACCTATCCCCCATGATGCTGTATGATAAATATGACCACGTATATCAGTGATATTGCCACTGTTATGTAATTGCAACAAATCTTGTACAAAGCATTGTATGTAAGGTGTCTATGAAAAATTACGATTTGCTAAGTATGATTATCCTGTTTATATGCATGTATTATTTTTGTATCTGAAGTTATGAATATTGGCTATGCTCTGGTAGCTTATGTATGTGCTCTGTTCCTGGGCAACACCTACCAGATAAGTTTTACATCTAGGCTCGGAGTACTTGTGGCACCTTAGAGACTAACAAATTTATTAGAGCATAAGCTTTCTGAAGCTGTAGCCCACGAAAGCTTATGCTCTAATAAATTTGTTAGTCTCTAAGGTGCCACAAGTACTCCTGTTCTTTTTGCAGATACAGACTAACACGGCTGCTACTCTGAAACACATCTAGGCTAGACACCTTTGTGTTGATGGCCCATCAAAGACACTTAGCTCTCACAATGGGCCATAGAAGAAACTCATTCTGCCCAAATGGCTCTTCTTGCTGATGCCTTAGCCTTCAAGGGGCCAATGGCTACCTCCTGTGAGTCAGCAAGTCATGCAAGGACATGTGATATGCTCATGTGACCCTGGAATCCATCTTGTGCCAATAACTTTCCACAAACAGAGGCTGTGAATTGTGTTTTGAATCAGTAAATTTCCAGGCATATGGAAAAGGGTATAAAAGACCCCTGAAATGACTCCATTTTGCCTCTTTCCTGCTCTGATTCTCTGGACTGTGGATTTATAACTAAAAGAAGCATATTGGACTATGGACTGATGACCTTCCAATCTTTTGGAAATTACCAGAGACTTTACAAGCCAGCAGTCTATAATATCACTGCTAGAAACCTGATATAAGAACATTTCAATTATTGTATGTATAGGATCTATTAACCATTTTAATTCTCTTCTTCTTTTCTTTTATTAATAAACTTAGATTTTAGTTACTAAAGGATTGGCGGCAGCGTTATTATTGGGTAGGATCTGAGTTATACATTTTCCTGGCTATGTGGCTGATCTCTTGAGATTAGAAGGACCTTATATGTGATTAAATTGGTTTTCAATAAGTACTCATCATAGAATCCAGTGTATGGGTGGTGAGATAAGGGCTGGGATGCCTAAGGAGACTGGATTACTGACTTCTTGTTAACTAGTGATGAGACAGAAGTTTACTTTTGTAACTGGCTTGGTATAATCTTATGGTAAAATAACCATCAGTTTAGAGTGAGTCTGCCCTATTTTTCAGCAGTTTGTCCTGAATCTGGCATTCTCAGTTGTGACCCACTGAGGCATGGTGACACCCAATCCCATCTCTTCCTGGCTACTATCTTCCTTTGCCTTAACTCCCACCCTTTCTTCTCAGCATTTCACTCTCTTCTGACTGGATCCCCTCAAAACAGTAACATCCTCTGGTCTCACCCATCCTCAAAAAGCCAACACTTGACTCTCCCTAGTCTAGCACTCTAGTCTAGATTTCATCATTTCCACTGCACCAAAGATTTTAACTACCTTTTCCTGACCAAATCCCAGGGGTTTCTCTCCAACTCTATCTTCCTTGACTTCTCTGCTGCTTTTGACACCACTAATCACATATCTTTCTTGGAATTTTGTTCTCCCTTAGTTATTGTGACTGTCCTTTCTTTGCTTTCCTTCTGCCTCCTTAATCATGCCTTCAGTATGTCTTTTAGTGGATCCTTCATTCCTCTCCGACTCTCTGTGGCATCTTATAGGGCTCCATCCTTGGTCTTCTCCTCTGTTCTCTTTCTAGGTGATGCCTCCCTTCTCTAGTTGATGTAGAGACATAGTTTCAGCTACCATCTTTACTCCTATGACTCATAGGTCCACCTATCCAAAAAAGGAAAAAGTAATTATATTTGTCAAGCAAGACTGATCCTTTATAAAACCATGCTTCCTATTACTTAGGGTTCTGTCACCAAGCAGCTGATTAATGGTTTCTTTTTTGTAGTATATAATTCACTATTGTGCCAGGCAGAAAAGTTTGATATATGGGATCATATTTACGAGGCTTCATTTTCTCTCTTTTTGTAAAATTGTTACAGGTCTAGCGTCTAGGTCTAGTGTCTAGGTCCATGAATGTGCCAAAACTGTGAGTGACAGCTGAATATTCTAGGGCTGCTATTTGGTTGCTATTCAGAGGTCATCCTGGATGCAAGTGATCTTCTCTGAGCAGCATGTTACTAGTTTCTCATATCTGCAGAGCTGGCTTCTATTACCTGGCTGAATCGCCTAAGCTTTATACACAGACATGCCTGAACAAATTATTTGGACCTTGAATGTTTCAAAAAGAAGGATGGAAGGGGAGCACTTTAGGAAGGGAGAGTTAATAGACCTGAGGAATTTTATGGAATTTTACACCTTGTCTCTTTTGCACAAGAAAGAGCAATATATTTAAGAACATAGCATACGTAAGCCCTACAATTGATTAAGAAATCACTAATAGCCTTAAAACAAGATCATATGATGCTAAATTTGAAAGACAAAGCAAGCTCAGGCCCCAGACTAACTAATCCAAGTAGTCTGACTGAGATCAGAGGGGTTACTTGCTTGGAGTAGGAACTACTTAAGTAAGGATTCCAGGATCAGGCTCAAACTTTGTGTTCACTGAAGACATACCATGCAACTATCTCTCTCCATCTAATCACCCATCTTGGCTTGCCCTGACATCTCTTGGTGAATGATGGAAACTGAACTCTGTAATTTCCTTCCTAAGATCTCTCTTTCCTCCTTTTTTTACTCTTGATGGCATCACCATTTTGCTTGTCATCCAGCCCCCAACCTGAGTGTCTCCTTTGACTCATCTCTCTCTCCTATTCCATACACGCAGGTTGTGCTCTAATCTTGCTGCTTCTTCCCTAATATCTTTAATACTTTGTGTTTTCTTCTGTTCACACAACTAGAACTCTTGGGCAGGCCCTCATCATTCCCCATCTTGACTGTTGCCACCCCTTCCTCTCTGGCCTCCCTGACATCACAATTGCCTCCCAGTATTCCATGCACAACATAGCTATTAAGACTTTCTTTTCTGGCTTTTCTTCTCACTGTTACCTGTCTCCAGGAATCCTTGGTCTGATCTTTTTTACTGCATCAGGTTCAAGATTCTTATGGCTCGTCACAATTCTGCTTCTCCCTACTTATCTGCTCTTTCATCTTATCAGGTTGTCCTCCTTTCTTATCTGTTCCATCAGTGACACCAGCCTCAGCTATCTACTTGTCCACTTCTCCCAAAAGCATGGAACCCTTTATGCAAGGAATGATCTCTCTGAACTAGTCTGTAAGATCATTACCCTCTCCTCCTTCAAATTCCTCCTCAAGACCTACAGGAAATCACTAACTTTTATATGATTTGGAACCATTGAGTTATGTATAAAGCTAGCTGAAGTGTTTTCTTATTACTGTTAACCTCTTTGTCTCTCTCATCTACTCTTTTTTATGTGTTATGCTCACTTATTGCATCAGGTCTTAAATTAGACTGTGAGCTCTCCAGGGCAAGGAACCATATCTTCCGGTGTGTTTGTACAGCTCCAAGCACAATGGGGCCCTGATCCTCATTTGGATATTTTGATGGTACCACAGTCCAGATAACAATTTAAGTGAAAAATTACACATAATAAACATTATTTGCAGTGTTGTTGCCATGTTAGTCCCAGGATATTAGATCGACAAGGCGAGTTAGGTAATATCTTTAATTGGATCAACCTCTGTTTGTGAAAGAGATGAGCTTTCCCTAAGACCCAAGGAAGAGCTCTTTATAGCTGGGAAGCTTGTGTCTTTCACCAATTGGTCCAATAAAATATATTACCTCACCCACCTTGTCTATCTTTGTAATAAGCATAGCATTTAATATACAGTTAATGTATAGGATGGATGATAATTTGTGAATATTCAGAAATATTCTTAAATATACTCATCTTCAGTTTTCTTCAATATAATGCAATTTGCATATGTTTCAGTGAAAGATGGATGGATAAATGAAAAGAAATTACCGGAGAACTAGAAATATTCACTGTCTTCCTTTTTGCTCTTTTCATGTATTTCAAAATTCCACAACACCAGCAATTACCTAGCTGATTCCCATCCTTCTCCCATTGCATGAATAGAGCAACACACTTCTGTCCTGTGATGGACTGCTTGTGCCCATGTTGTCACTACCTAACAAAATGTAGTAGCATTCTCCCCAGAGTTGGGCTGGCTTTGAGTGTACATGTGTGTGTGTGCATTTGTGTTGTGTTTGCCTGGTGCTGGAAGGTGACAGTGGTCCCTCGGAGATCCTATACTTGTACTTGTGATGTGCTGCTTAGCAGCAGACAGGTGTTTGTGCCATGTTCCCCTTCTTTCCCCCATGACTGTCAAAATGTGGCTTCATGATACGACATTGTGATGTGGAGTAGTGTTAAACTGTTCTACAGCAGTAATGTTAATTTTAAAACAGCCCCACAAAACATATGGACGCAACCTCCACACTCTGTTTTTTTCATATTTTTGGAAGCCGTTTAAACTGCAGTTTATCAGCCCCTTGTGCAACCAGAATGCATTGTTCTCAGTCAACAAACGGTGGAGCTGTTGCTTTGAGAAATGACCATGATACACACTGCTGAAAAACTGATGCAGAAATTGGACCATCCAAAGCACATACACATTTTAAATTGTAGGGCTAGTGGGATGCTGCCATGGCAGTATGCTATAGCTAGAACGCACCTCTCTGCAAGAGATAAACAAAACTACTGATTCTGCAGGGCAGTTATATAGAAAAACATGGGTTAAAACATATTCAAATTATGTTTTTGAAGTAGAATTGTACTTAGTATTCTAAAATTGGTTGAAAATAGATTCTAACATACATACGTATAATTTTTGTTTCTTTTAAAATATCTTGATGTATAGCAGTTAGTGTCTTAATTTTCTAAAAACAAATGTGTTGAGTTTGTTATGTTCATTTCTTTTGAATATAAAGAAAAAATATGGTAGAGCTCTGCTGAGATAAGGTATTTTTTAGTCTTTTGAACAGCAGCATTTGGGTTAGCTGGTACATTTTTATAAAACTGTACATAAGATATAAAGAGGGATTATAAAAATAACAACCCTTGTGAGAATACTCTGTGTAATTTGAATTAGAATTTCAGTCTCAATTTCCCCAACATTGCCTTTATCTTTATCAAAAGATTTTCAAACAGCTCTTCCTAATAATTGAGTACTTTCTCACAGATAAGTGATATAAAATATTTATTCCCTTGTATGGACAAGCATTCACTATGATCATCTTTTGGACAAGAAAGTATAAAAATATAATATGGCTGATTAAGCTTTTAAAAGTTCTATGAAAAATAGAATATTATATCAAAAAGCCCAACCCCCTCATTTCCCAAGTATGCCTACATAGAATAGTAAGAAAAACAAAAATGTATGCCAAACACAACCTCCCCCACAACCACCAACAAATAGAGAAAGTGTGGCAGCTAGCTTCACCGTAGTAACTCATAGCCAGTCTTTACACTAACTGAATTTGCAACTGGAAAAATCTGTGCAATTTCTTAGTCCTTTCAGTGGTGTTTAGGATTTATCACCATTTAGTGCTGACTACTTAAGACCCTAATCCTACAATCAGATTCACATAGGTGGATCCCAGGGACGCCTGAACGATATAGCATCCTATTGAAGGCATGGACACAAGGATCTATTTGCAAATATCCATTTGGGGGGGATCAGGGTCTAATTTTTGGCCTTTCTGTGTAGCATTGTGTTTATTCAGCCTGGCTGTAGATAATTCCACACTAAAAAAAACCCCAGGGTCCCTAAGTCACACTTTCTAGCTTTCAATCAAGATTATACTCAGATTAAAACAACCACAAATTAAAGTAAAATTCATCCTTGTACTCTTTAGAAGCTACCTCGCCAGAAAAGCCTTTACCCTCAGTTTCTCCCTTCACTCTCTTTCATTTTTTCATCTGAGGAGTGGCCACTGGTCTTGGTAAAATAAGAACAACTCCATTATCCCCCAGTTAGAGTAAGGAAGGACTTACCTTGCTTATACTGTCTGGTGGGTGAAGTGCTTGACCATATCAAATACTTAGTCCTGCCATGAGTGCAGGGGACTGGACTGGAAGACCTCTCAAGGTCCCTTCTAGTCCTATGATTCTATGATATGACTTCTAATAAATCTCAAATGGCCTGTAAATGTCATTGCAAAGTCACTTGTATTTGAAACAGCATACGACTTATTTTATTTTTTTATCTACAATCTAGTTTGCGGAGAAACTAAATGAATTCTTTGCATCTGTCTTCACAGCTGAAGATGTGAGGGAGTAAGTAAGTAAGTAAGCTGCCACGGGATAACAGGGAAGGTGCTCTCATGGATTGGTAACTGGTTAAAAGATAGGAAACAAAGGGTAGGTATAAATGGTCAGTTTTCAGAATGGAGAGAGGTAAATAGTTGTGTCCCATAGGGGTCTGTTCTGGGACCAGTCCTATTCAACATATTCATAAATGATCTGGAAAAGGGGTAAACAGTGAAGTGGCAAAATTTGCAGATGATACAAAATTACTAAAGATAGTTAAGACCCAGGCAGACTGCAAAGAGCTACAAAAGGGTCTCTCAAAACTGGGTGACGGGGCAACAAAATGGCAGATCAAATTTAATGTTGATAAATGCAAAGTAATGCAGATTGGAAAGCATAATCCCAACTATACATATAAAATGATGTCTAAATTAACTGTTACCACTCAAGAAAACGATCTTGGAGTAATTGTGGACAGTTCTCTGAAAACATCCACTCAATGTGCAGCGGCAGTCAAAAAAGCGAACAGAATGCTGGGAATAATTAAGAAAGGGATAGATAATAGGTCAGAAAATATCATGTTGCCTCTATATAAATCCATGGTACGCCCACATCTTGAATACTGTGTGCAGATGTGGTCGCCACATCTCAAATAAGATATATTGGAATTGGAAAAGGTTCAGAAAAGGGCAACAAAAATGATTAGGGGCTTCTGTATGAGGAGAGATTAATAAGACTGGGTCTTTTCAGTTTGGAAAAGAGATGGCTAAGGGGAGATCTGATTGAGGTCTCTAAAATCATGACTGGTGTAGAGAAAGTAGATAAGGAAGTGTTGTTTACTACTTCTCATAACCACAAGAACTAGGGGTCACCAAATGAAATTAATAGGCAGCAGGTTTAAAACAAATAAAAAGAAGTATTTCTTCACACAACGCACAGTCAACCTGTGGAACTCCTTGCCAGAGGATGTTGTGAAGGCCAAGACCATAACAGAGTTCAAAAAACAACTAGATAAATTCATGCAGGATATGTCCCTCAATGGCTATTAGACAGGATGGGCAGTATGGTGTCCCTAGCCTCTGTTTGCCAGAAGCTATGAATGGGAGACAGGGGATGGATCACTTGATGATTACCTGTTCTGTTCATTCCCTCTGGGGCACCTGTAATTGGCCACTGTCGGAAGACAGGATACTGGGCTAGACCTTTGGTCTGACCCAGTAGGGTCATTCTTATGTTCTTAATTGTAATTTTAATATTCTAAATCTATAAGATTAGGAACATGTGAAATTGGGGAAAATAGGTCACAGTTGTAGGGCCTGATTCTTGATCATCTAGTACAACATTCACACTTGTGCCAAGTGTGCAAAATGATCTCATATTAATCTAGTAATATTTTACCCAGCTGAAAATGACTACCCATGATAATTTGTCCCAAGTATTTTTACAAGTAACTATAAAATTACATTAACTGAAAGATTAGAGAAAGTATATTTTTCTTTATTTTTGCAGTTTGTCTACCTTTTGCATTTGACAGCTTACTGCATTTCTCTGCTTTCCCTATTCAGTCAGTCATTTCAATGTTTTGGGTGGGTCTTTCACTCAACAAAGGTGAGAGAAAACTGTTAATAAAAATAGGAGAATGATTTTTAAAATCAAAATATTGGCAGAAGGCCTCAGGGGCCGGTGTAATAGCTAGAAACTACATCTGAATCAGTTTTAAAAATAGACTATATTTCAAATTGATAGTCTCCCTTTTAAACTGAAGTGATGACAAAGACTCATTATCTCACAGCCTGAAGCAATTTTGGAACTATTAAGACCCCTTTTCTGCAAAGACCCACTTGTACAAACCTTAATGTTTGTTTTGAGTTCCACACATAACACCTTGACCAGTGGCTTACTCTTAGTCAGGAGTTAAGTACTTTGCTGAATTTGGGTCTTGGTCACTTATTTCAAGATACCCCAGTGTTCCTGGTTTTTGTATTTACAAGTTTCTAATTTTTCAAAATCCACTTTTCTAGCAGACTGGATTACATTTTTGCATACTCCTTTTGATAGATTTATAAGACAATATTCTATAATGATATTTCTAATATCTATTTTATGTAGAACCTTGAATGTCAATCTAAATTCTAACTAGGAGATCCCTTAGATTGAAGTGGGTATGGGATTTGGGATCTTCATTAGAGTCAGTGGTTTGGAAGGAAGCATTTAGCTCCATTCCATCTATGATGCTGACAGACCAGGTGCCAGCTCAAGCTAAGGCCCCAGGTTTCACTGAACCCTGACAAATGCATAGCTAGAAACCAGTCTGGCTAATCTGTGTGTAGACATTGTTAATATAGATGTTAAGCTGATAAGAATGTGTTCAGTGTTTAGACTTGATGAAATGCTTGTATTGATCTCATGTATCTACATGTATTGATCTCACTTATAACATCTGTAGCCCATGGTATAAAATTATATTGAGTGTTTGCATTGTAAACCTCTGTAATTGTTTAACTGACCAAACAGGAAACAAGCATTAGTTAGTGTAAAGTGCTGGTCCTGCACATAAGAAGGTCCATTGAAACCAAAGGACCATTGTGAAATATCAAAGGACAAAAACTATGGTGATTGCTTTCCCACGTGAAGTGAGGTGCTCATAGGCTCATAGACTTTAAGACAAGAAGGGACCATCATGATCATCTAGTCTGACTTCCTGCACATTGCATGCAACAGAACCTCCCCCAGCCACTCCTATAAAAGACCCATAATCTCTGGCTGAATTACTGAAGTCCTCAGATCATGATTTAAAGATTTCAAGTTACAGAGAATCCACTATTCATACTAGTTTATACCTACAAGTGATTCATACCACATGCTGCAGAAGAAGGCAAGTCCCCGACCCAGGGTCTTTTCCACTCTGACCCAGGGGGAAATTCCTTTCCAACCCCAACTATGGCAATCAGACCCTGAGCATGTGGGCAAGACCCATCAGCCAGACACCTGGGAAAGAATTCTCTGTTGTAACTCGGAGCCCTCCCCATCTAGTGTCCCATCACTGGCTGTTGGAGATATTTGCCTGCTAGCAATCACAGATTGGCTACATGCCACTGTAGGCAGTCTCATCATAGCATCCCCTCCATAAATTTATCAAGCTCACTCTTAACACAAGTTGGGTTTTTTGCCCCCACTGCTACCCTTGGAAGGTTTTCCAGAACTTCACTCCTCTGATGATTAGAAACCTTCGTCTGATTTCAAGCCTAAACTTGTTGATGGCCAGTTTATATCCATATGTTCTTGTGTCCACATTGGTGCTGAATTTAAATAACTCCTCTCTCTCCCTGATATTTATCCCTCTGTGTTTATAGAAAGCAATCATATCTCCCCTCAACCTTAATTTGGTTAGGCTAAACAAGCCAAGCTCTTTGAGTCTCCGCTCATAAGGCACCTGGTCCAATTTGAATTCATCTTTCTTAAATAGGGAAGACCAGAATTGCACACAGTATTCGAGATGAGGTCTCACCAATGCCTTGTATAATAGTACTAACACTTCCCTGTCTTTAATGGAAATACCTCATCTGATGCTTCTTAGGAATGCATTAGCCTTTTTCACAGCTGCATCGCACTAGCAGCTGATAGTCATCCTGTGATCAGCTAATACAACCAGTTCTTTCTCCTCCTCTGTCACTTCCAACTGTCACTTCCCCAGTTTACAGCAAAAATTCTTGTTGTTAGTCCCTAAGTGCATGCCCTTGCACTTTGCACTACTAAATTTCATCCCATTTCTATAACTATTTTCAAGGTTGCCAAGATCTTCTTGTATGATATTCTGGTCCTCCCCCATATTGGCAATACCTCCCAACTTTGTGTCATCTGCAAATTTTATTAGCATACTCCCAATTTTTGGGCCACGGTCATTAATAAGAATGTTATATAAGATAGGTTCCAAAACCGCTCCCTGAGGAACTCCACTAGTAACCTCCCTCCAGCCTGACAGTTCACCTTTCCGTATGACCTGTTGTAGTCTTCCCTTTAACCAGTTCCTTATCCACCTTTCAATTCTCACATTAATCCCCATCTTCTCCAATGTAACTAATAATTTCCCATGTGGAACTGTATCAAATGCCTTATTGAAATCCAGATAGATTAGACCTACTGCATTTCCTTTGTTTAAAAAATCAGTTATCTTCTCAAAGAAGGAGATCAGTTTGGTCTAGCACGATATACCTTTTGTAAAACCACGTTATATTTTATCCCAAATACCATTTACTTCTATATCCTTAACTACTTTCTCTTTTATAATTAGTTAGAAGACCTTGCATACAGTTGAGGTCAAAGTAACAGGCCTGTAGTTTCCTGGATCATTTCCCCCCCTTTCTTAAAAATAGGAACTATACTAGCAATTCTCCAGTCAGAGAGCCTCACCCCCAAGCTTACAGATTCATTAAAAATCCTTGCTATTGGGTTTACAATTTCATAGAATCATAGGACTAGAACAGACTTTGAGAGGTCATCTAGTCCAGTCCCCTGCACTCATGGCAGGACCAAGCATTATCTATACCACTATATTTGCCCTTTTCCAGTCCTCTGCAATCTCTTCAGTCTTCCATGACTTTTAAAAGATAATCACTAATGGATCAGATACCTCCTCAGTCAGCTCCTTGAGTATTTTAGGATTATTTAGGGCTCTACATTTTCAGTTTTTGTTTTATTTAATTTTTCCCTAGAATTTATCGGTGTTTATTACGACTACAACAAAACCAGCTGAAAATCGTTGCAAAAATATTAATAATTTTTGGGGTAAATATCAGCGTTTATTTTGGTGGATGGAAGAACAGGGGGGAAAGTATTCAGTAGATCAATGCTTTGAAGAATGGAAATCAATGTGTTATGTTGCAGAACTAAAACAGAACTCAAAACGCAATGCCACTTCTGAGTTTAATAAAACAATATATCTCTAATCCCCAAGTAAAATTTTTCATTTGAATAAAGAATTTACTGTTGTAGACTTAGAACTATTGCCCTGTAAATATTTACATTTAATAATTGGGCCCAATATTTTAAGATATTTATAAACACTTACTGTCTTATGTGAAGTCCTTCAGTGTAACTTCCAAAAGTTCTGCGTAGCATAGGAGCAATCTTTTTAAAGCGTCTTTTCTAAGGCCCCTTCTCCTCCAGTTTGTAGCTGAATTTCAAAAATACTCTTACCACATCAGTTGAGCCAGCTGGAACACTGAGGTTGTGAGAGGCAGCCAGGCTCAAAGTTTGAAAGTCTGTGCAGTGGATTTTCCATAATTCAGGAGGTATGGTGGAGCGATTGTCCAGGGAAGGCATTGCCATGTAGGTGCGGAATTCACTTTCCAGGTTTGCCCTTTCTTCATTAGAAGCCATAAAGGGGGAAATTATATGAGCGTAATCTTTAAATTTATCAGATGAGTCCACACCTTTACAATGAGGGTCAAACAGCACAATGACTTTCCAGAATGATGATTCGCTGTGAAAAGCTTCAGGGTACATACTACAAGTGACAGTAGCTACCCACTTCTTTAACAGCTCTCCGTAAAAGCTTTTGCAAGGTTGTCTTGCTCAGTGACTGGCAATATAGACATGAAAAGATCTGTTTTTTTTCTGGAATCTCCCCAAATTGGCTTTTGTGAGAAAGTTCTGTAGCTATATTGTTAACCAGAGTGCCATACACATTTGTATTAGAAAATGTGCCATCTGTTAAAGAATTGGATTCCAGTTTCTTCTGTGCTTCATGTGGTTGTTGAAGTGTTTCAATCAGGAATTTGAGTTTTGTATCAAAGCTTTGCCTAATTTCTTGTGTAGACGCTTGAGATTTCAGCTTTTCAGCTTTTCCACTGTTGAACTCTTTGTGATCTAAAAGTCACATTAAGACGTCCCATGCCTTCTGAACACTCCATGCAGCCAAATACAGACTAAACCATCTTGTTGGTACAACTGGAACTGGAATGCTGCATTCAAATGCGATCTCTTCACAAACACCATAGAAGAAGTTTTTTGTTATACTTGAACGCTTGAAAACTGCACAAGCATCTATTATGAACGTTTAAAAATCAGCCATTTTGGGAACACCTCTTTGCATGAGAGACAGCAACATGTGCAGCAGGTGAGCTGGGCAAGACAAATGAAGCAATTTTGGTTTTTCATTCAGCTTTACATCTTGTGTGAACTTTGCGCAGTAAGAAGCAGAGTCAGAATTCACTCTTGCCACATCCTTCCAGGTAAGTACATATTCATTTAAAGTTTTACTGACACAAGCTGCAATTGTTTGACTGTTTGTCAACTTTACAAACTCCAAATCTGCAAAAAGAAGTGCAGGCTTCTCCACAACAAAATCAAAAAATGAAAACAAAATCACCAGAGTGGGGCGGTTGAGAACATCTGGAGATTCGTCAAAATCAAAGAACTAATTATATTTCCAGACAACCTGTCTTTAATTTTCTTGGTCAGAGTAACATCTTTCTCTCCCAATTATTTCTTGGTCAGATTGATTGAATTTTGCAAGGATTTTGCAGCTGGACAGAAATTTCATACGAAGTCCCTTAAAGGACCATTAGCAAGGCCTAGCACCCTGAAAAATACAGGGCACATACAAATTTGCTTACTACATCGTGTTGATCTCACTCTTTCTGCCATGCCTGCATACATGCTGATTCCAATGTTTGCTTGTTTCTATTTTTGCCTTCTTGGTGTCGTTTGCTCTCCAAATGTTCTTTAATCTGGTCAGCCCGAGTGTCAACTTCGATGCCACACCATTTGCAGTGCATACACTCAATTTAATCCTTTTGTCATGTTTTTGGTTTTTTTGAAATTTTCGAATACTTCCTTGTGTTCTGAAATGTATTCTGATAGAGATTTTCATTTTCTTCCCATTTTAGTGTGTCAAATCTTTAAACTTTTATCTGCTAACAGCTTGAAATGTGTATGTGGTGGGCGTGAGATTCATCAGTACGTTCAGATGCACATGCATTTCAGAGCTTGCGTGCATGCCTGTTTGTTTATTGTGTGTATTTTCTAGACTAATACATAGCCTTACTTCAACAGGCAGCTTTGCATATACTCACAGACTAACGTATTATTGTAATACATATATCTCATGCAATGTATTGTATTTTTCTAATAAAACAAGTTATTTTTTATATATTTCAATAGTATGAAAGTAAAAGAATAATACTTTTTGTAAAACCTGGGATTTTTTTTTTGCAAAAATCAGTTTAAACTGAAAATGAAGGGGCTTAGATGTATTTCATCAGGCCCTGGTGACTTGAAGACATCTAACTTGTCTAATGGTGACAGGTTTCAGAGTGGTAGCCATGTTAGTCTGTATAAGCAAAAACAACAAGGAGTCCTTGTGGTACCTTAGAGACTAACACATTTATTTGGGCATAAGCTTTCGTGGGCTAGAACCCACTTCATCAGATGCATGGAGTGGAAAATACAAGAGCAGGTATAAATACATGAAAGGGTGGGAGTTGCCTTACCAAGTGTGAGGTCAGGCTAACGAGACAATTCAATTAACAACAGGATACCAAGGGAGGAAATGAGAATGGCCCATTTCAGACAGTTGACAAGAAGATGTGAGTAACAGTAGGGGGAAATTTGGTTTTGTAATGACCCAACCACTCCCGGTCTTTATTCAGGTCTAATCTGATGGTGTCCAGTTTGCAAATTAATTCCAGTTCTGCAGTTTCATGGTGGAATCTGTTTTTGAAGTGGCAATTCTTCAACAAAAAAACTTCAAAAACAGACTCCACCATGAAACTGCAGAACTGGAATTAATTTGCAACTGGACACCATCAGATTAGGCCTGAATAAAGAGTAATTCTTAACTTGTTATTTTCTTGTTTTTGCCTCTGATCCTACCTCATTTTCACTGGAATTCATTATGTTAGATGTCCAAGTGCTGCTAAACTTTTTGGTGAAAACTGAAACCAAAAAATCATTTAACACTTCTGCCATTTCCACATTTTCTATTATCATTTTTTCACCCCTTTTTGAGTAATGGACCTACCCCATCCTTGGTATTCCTCTTCTAATATATTTGTAGAATGTTTTCTTGTTACCCTTTATGTCTCTAGCTAGTTTAATCTCATTTTGTCCCTTGGCCTTTCTAATTTTGTCCCAACATACTTGTGTTATTTTTTTATATTCATCCTTTGTTTCCATTTTTTGTAGGATTCTTTTTTGAGTTTCAGATCAATGAAGGTCTCCTGGTTAAGCCAGAGTGGTCTCTTATCATACTTCCTATCTTTTCTATGCAGTGGGATAATTTGCGCTTGTGCCCTTAATAATGTCTCTTTGAAAAACTGCCAACTCTCTTGAACTATTTTTCCCCTTAGGGTATGTCTACACTACGAGAGTAGTTCGATTTTACTTAAAGCGAATTTGTGGAACCGATATTACAAAGTCGAACGTGTGTATCCACACTAACGACAGTAATTCGACTTTGTGAGTCCACACTAACGGGGCAAGCGTCGACATTGGAAGCGGTGCACTGTGGGTAGCTATCCCACAGTTCCCGCAGTCCCCGCTGCCCATTGGAATTCTGGGTCGAGCCCCCAATGCCTGCTGGGGCAAAAAAATGTGTCGAGGGTGGTTTTGGGTAACTGTCGTCATTCAACCCTCACTCCCGCCCTCCCTCCGTGAAAGCGCCGGCGGGCAATCAGTTCGTGCACTTTTCTGGTGATTGACAGTGTGGATGCCACAGCACCGCGAGCATGGAGCCCGCTGCGATCATCGCTGCAGTTATGGCCATTGTCAACACCTCGCGCCTTATCATGCACCTTTTTCAGAGGCAGATACTGAGACATCGGGCGAGGAGGCTACGGCAGCGCGATGAGGACATTAAGTCTGAGAGGGGCACAGACCTCTCACAAAGCACGGGACCCCGTGCCGTGGACATCATGGTGGCAATGGGTCATGTTGATGCTGTGGAACGGTGATTCTGGGCCCGGGAAACAAGCACGGACTGGTGGGACCGCATAGTGCTGCAGGTCTGGGATGAATCACAGTGGCTGCGAAACTTTCGGATGCGTAAGGGAACTTTCCTGGAACTTTGTGAGTTGCTGTCCCCTGCCCTGAAGCGCAAGGACACCTGGTTGCGAGCAGCCCTGACTGTCCAGAAGCGAGTGGCCATAGCCCTCTGGAAGCTTGCAACGCCAGACAGTTACCGGTCAGTCGCCAATCAATTTGGAGTGGGCAAATCTACCGTGTGGGTTGCTGTGATGCAAGTAGCCAACGCAATCGTTGAGCTACTGCTCTCAAAGGTAGTGACCCTGGGAAATGTGCAGGTGATCATAGATGGCTTCGCTGCAATGGGATTCCCAAACTGCGGTGGGGCTATAGATGGAACTCACATCCCTATCCTGGGACCGGACCACCAGGCCAGCCAGTACATAAACCGAAAGGGCTACTTTTCAATGGTGCTGCAACACTGGTGGACCATAGGGGATGTTTTACCAACATCAACGTCGGATGGCCGGGCAAGGTTCATGAAGCTCGCGTTTTCAGGAACTCTGGTCTGTTTAGACGGCTGCAGGAAGGTATTTACTTCCCGGACCGCAAAATAACTGTTGGGGATGTGGAGATGCCTATAGTGATCCTCGGGGACCCAGCCTACCCGCTAATGCCCTGGCTCATGAAGCCCTATACAGGCGCCCTGGACAGTGAAAAAGAACTCTTCAACTACCGTCTGAGCTAGTGCAGAATGGTGGTGGAGTGTGCTTTTGGACGTCTGCAGGGGAGATGGAGAAGCTTACTGACTTGCTCTGATCTCAGCGAGAGAGCAAGGGGGAGACGTTTATGGCGGGGTGGGAGGTTGAGGCAAATCACCTGGCTGCTGATTACGCCCAACCAGACACCCTGGCGATTAGAAGAGCCCAGCGGGACGCGCTGTGCATCCGGGAAGCTTTGAAAGCTAGGTTCCAGAGTGAGCAGGGTAACCTGTGACTATTACATTTGTTTAAACAGAAGCTGAACCTGCCCCCGTTTCTTTACCCAGTTAATGTTGACTATCCTCTCCAGTTACCAACCACCTTCCCCCCATTCCAACACACCTTTAAAAATAAAATAAATGAAACTTTGTTCATTAACACCGTTTTCTTTATTAAGGATTTCGCGGTAAAGGGTTGAAACTGGGATGCAGACTGTGTTTGGGAGCGGGTGTAGTGATGGAAAGGACGCTTCTAAACTCGAGGAATGACAGGCTCCTGCTCCTAGAGCGGTCCGCAGTGGTGGACTGGTTGTTTCAACGGAGCCTGCCACCCCTCCTTTTCGGGACTCTGTGTGTGGTGGCTATGTGACTTTGTGGCGGGGGAGGGCGGTTACAGATCCCCTGCTGCGTGGCTCTGTCATCCAGGCTAAGGACTGCTGCATAAGATCTGTAACCGCCCTCCCCCACCACAAACTCACATAGCCCCCCCACACAGAACATGAAAACCACCTCCCAGACTGACCAGTGTGCCTAGTGACTGCAATGTGTGTGTGACCTTCTGCTGAACCTGCCCCCATGTCTGTACCCTGGTAAAGGTGACTGTGCTCTCCAATTACCAACCCCATTCCCCCCTTCAAACACACTGTCCTCTAAAAGAACATGACGGAAACAGTAATTAACAGAAATGTATTTTTTATTAAGAACTACACAGTTAGGGGATGAAACTGGGACGGGGGCTTGGGTGAGGTGCATTTGGAGGGAAGGAAAGGACGTATCAAATCTTTGGGAATGAGAGCCTTCTGCAATTTGAGCAGTCTGCAGGGGTGGAGTGACTGTTTTCACGGCCCCTGCCGCTCCTCCTTCTTGGGACTTTGGATGAGGGGGGATGGGACTTTGTGGCGGGGGAGGGCGGTTAGAGATAGAATGCAGGGAGGCTCTGTCCTCCTGCCTCCGGTCCTGCAGAACATCTACAAGGCGCCAGAGCGTGTCAGTTTGCTCCCTCATTAGTCCAAGCAGCGTTTGAATCGCCTGCTGGTCTTCCTGCCGCCACCTGTCCTCTCTTTCGCTGTGTGATCGCTGGTATTGTGACATGTTCTCCCTATACTGGGTCTGCTGTGCCGCCTCGGCTCGGGAACAGACCATAAGTTCTGAGAACATCTCATCCCGTGTCCTCTTCTTTCGCCACCTGATCTGCGCCAGCCTCTGGGAGGGGGATGCCGGGGTAGCTCTGGAGACGCTCGCAGCTGTGGGATGGGAAAAAGGGAGTGAATTCCTCAAAAAGATACATTTTTGCAAACAATGAATATAGTCTTTCTCTGTGAACAAGACCATGCACAGTACCTATCACATGTGTACTCAGTACAAGGTCGAATTTTCTGTCTTCACCTTGAGTGCCTGAGGTCTTGCTGTACAGATCACACAAGCGAGGCCGGACACTGGAATTCTGCTAGCAGGCGGCCAGGGTAAGCCATAGACTGCTTAAAGCTTAATTTACAGCAGTGCCCTCCTTTCACGTTCCAAGCAATGCTCCTAGCGTTGGCCAGTTCCTGTTGCCAGCGATCCGGCCGGCATGAACTCTGCCCCTGTCACACCCCCATCGCGGCTGTCCCCGGGAAAGATCCCTGCATGCTGCCGGCAAACCGCTCAGCAGGAACAGTTCGCCTCCCCGCTCCCACCGTGTGGCTGTAAACCGCCGGTTACAGTTATTTAAAGGAACAGGCAATCAGTCCCCATACTAAAATTCCCCTAATTCAAAGCAGGTCACCATGAGTGATATCACTCTGATGAGGATTACGGAGGCAGAGAAAGACCGCATGCTGCGTGAATGCCAGCAAACACCAGGGCCGTATGCCGACATGCTTTGCCAGGCAATGATCCCGGAGTACCTGCTGCTAGCCTGGCGCGGAAAAGTTTCCTACCATGGAGGAGGCAATAAGGCCGCTCTCCCCAGGAACCTGATGCAAAGGCTTTCACATTACCTCCAGGAGAGCTTCTTGGAGATGTCCCTGGAGGATTTCTACTCTATCCCCAGACATGTTAACAGACTTTTCCAGTAGCCGCACTGGCAAGGACTAAAAAGTTAAGCGCCTAGGGCAAACTAATAATTAAAAACACTTACCTACTGATGTTTCCCCTGATTCACGGTCCGGTTTACCGCCTTGGGAGGGTTGGTAGGGGATCTCCGTGAGGGTGATGAAGAGATCCTGGCTGTCGGGGAAATCAGCGTTGAAAGCGCTGTCGACTGCCTCGTCCTCCTCATCTCCTTCCTCATCTTCCCCGTCCGCGAACAGCTCCGAGGAAGTGGCCGTCGACAATACCCCATCGTCAGAGTCCACGGACAGTGGTGGGGTAGTGGTGGCAGCCGCACCTAGAATGGAATGCAGTGCCTCGTAGAAACGGCATGTCTGGGGCTGGGATCCGGAGCGTCCGTTTGACTCTTTGGTCTTCTGGTACGCTTGTCTCAGCTCCTTGATTTTCACGCGGCACTGCGTTGCATCCCGGCTGTATCCTCTCTCCATCATGGCTTTTGAGATCTTCTCGTAGATCTTCGCATTCCGTCTTTTCGATCGCAGCTCCGAAAGCATGGACTCATCGCCCCACACAGCGATCAGATCCAAGACTTCCCGATCAGTCCATGCTGGGGCCCTCTTTCTATTCAGCGATTGCATGGTCACCTCTGCTGGAGAGCTCTGCATCGTTGTCAGTGCTGCTGAGCTCGCCACGATGTCCAAACAGGAAATGAGATTCAAACTGGCCAGACAGGAAAGGGAATTCAAATTTTCCCGGGGCTTTTCCTGTGTGGCTGGTCAGAGCATCTGAGCTCGGACTGCTGTCCAGAGCGTCAACAGAGTGGTGCACTGTGGGATAGCTCCTGGAGCTATTAGCGTCGAATTCTGTCCACACTAACCCTAATTCGACATGGCCATGTTGAATTTAGCGCTACTCCCCTCATCGGGGAGGAGTACAGAAATCAATTTAAAGAGACCTCTATGTCGAAATAAATAGCTTCGTTGTGTGGACGGGTGCAGGGTTAATTCGAATTAACGCTGCTAAATTCGACATAACCTCCTAGTGTAGACCAGGCCTTAGACTTGCTTCCCATGGGATCTTACCTACCAGATCCCTGAGTTTGCTAAAGTCTGTCTTCTTGAAATCCATTATCTTTATTGTGCTGTTTCCTTAGAATCATGAACTCTACCATTTCATGATCACTTTCACCTTAGCTGCCTTCCACTTTAAAATTCTCAACCAGTTCCTTCCTATTTGTCAAAATCAAATCTAGAACAGCTTTTCCACCCTGTGAATTAAAAAATTGTCTCCAATACATTCCAAGAACTTGTTGGATAATCTGTACCCTGCTGTGTTATTTTCCCAACAGATATCTGTGTAGCTGAAGTCCCCCATCACCACCAAGTCCTGTGCTTTGGGTGATTTTGTTAGTTGTTTAAAAAAAGCCTCATCCACTTCTTCTTCCTGGTTAGGTGGTCTGTAGTAGAGTACTACCATGACATTATCCTTGTTCTTACCCCTCTTGTACTTATCCAGAGATTTTTCAATAAGTCTGTCTCCTATTTCCATCTTAACCTCAATCAAGTGTATACATTTAAAATATATTAGGCAACGCCTGGTATCCTTCTATACCAATATTCAAGTCATGTATTATCCCACCAAGTCTCTGTGATACCAACTATGTCATAGTTGTATTTAATATGTCATGTGCCAGTTCCTTTAGTATTTTGGATGGAGATTATCAGGGCCCCCTGATTTAGTCCCATTAAGGTGTTTGAGTTTGACTTCCACCTCAGATATGCTACTTGCTAATTCTATAACCTCATTCCCATTAGCTACCCTGCCAATACGCCTAAACTCTTCTTTAGCCTTATTAAAAACTGAAGTAAAGTATTTGTTTAGATGTTGGGCCATGCCTAGATTATCTTTAATCTCTACCCCATCCTCAGTTCTTCTTTCCTTGTTTTCTTTTTATTTATATGGCTATAGAACCTTTTACCACTGGTTTCAATTTCCTTTGCAAGGTCCATCTCTGCTTGGCTTTTGGCAGTTCTCACTTTATCCTTACATTTTTGGACCTCCAAAAGATAGCTTTCCTTGCTGATTGAGAATTGCTGATCCATCCCCTGAAGGCTTTCTGCTGTCTCTTAAGGACCTGTTCGAGATGCTTGCTTATCCGGCTTCAAATTGCCGTTTTGAAACCAAGGACCCTAGTTGCAGACCTATTTTTGTTTATCCTTCCATTTAATTTAAACTGAACTCATCCCGTCAGCTTGAACTCTGGAGGAAGGGGATAAAAATGTGTGACAAGAAGGAACTGTATCACTATGCTGCTTGAAATTCAGAGAGAGAAATATTTCTAGCATAAGTAAGGGATCCCCAAGCTGCTTAGTTTGGGTTAGCCCTAAAGAACATATAGAGCTTGCATATATAGCAGCTACTATAACCTTTTCGAACCTAAGACTGTAACTCATTTGTGTATGTTTACCTGTTTTAACCTCGTAAATAACACTCATTTCTTTTTTCTTAGTTAATAAATATTTAGTTAGTGTTATAGGATTGGCTACAAATGTTATCTTTGGTTTGGGATTTGATGTACATTTGATCTGGGGTAAGTGACTGGTTCTTTGGGACTCAGAGTAAACTGAGTATTGTTGTAAGGGACCATCTATCACAGAGGTAAGCTTTCCTAGGTGGCAAGATAGATTGGAGTATCCAGTGGGACCATCTGTGGCTCTGTGTTAAGGCTGTTATAGTGCTTGAGGAGTAGATCACACTTGATACCTGGAGACAGGATCTAAATGAAATCTAAGTACGGAACACACAACCAGTTTGGGGTTTGTACCCTGTTTCTTGACAATCTGCCCTGAGGTTAGCACTCATGCTTGTGAGCCACTTAAGGTGACTTGACACCATCCATTATCTGCCAGAGAAACCCAGACTAAACATTTGTCCAGAGATTTTTTTCCTCCAGCTCTATGCTTTAAAGTTTGGAATTATGCAGTTTGGAATCTGATTAAAAGTAATTTATGTTAAACTGAAGTATGTTTTATCATTATTTTTGAGACTGTCTCAGATATATACTTTCAGGTCTGATTTCTTATCCACAGTAGCCTTGGCATATCAAATCATTTGTTTCAACCAATACAACTGCAAGTTAACTCAGAGGCTGGGTTAAGATTGGTTAAGTTACCCCTAATGTCACTATAACACTTTTTACGAATGAGCTCAGTCTCTTATTTGGCACTGACTATAATAATTAGATGCAACAACAGTCAAAATGTTACCTAATTACACATTTCTTCAAATGTAGCCTGTGCATGTGTTCTCAATGAGATCTAACTATATTGTTAGTTAAGGGTTAGTAATAAGCCATTTATTAGCTAGAGGAATCCAAAGAACTGTCAAACACACTCAAAATTCAAAACGTCAATTTTAACTGTTTAGAATTCCCAAACTCCTCAAAGTATTTCCTTGTAACTTTCCCCAAAATCCATTTCTATCCTAACTGTGTGTATGAGAATGTTTATTAGTCTCCCCTTTATTTCTCGGTAACAGACAGAATGGTACCACACTTTAACAGGCAGTAGTGGTGGTACCTATGTTCTTACCACTTGTTTTGGTCACCAGCTGCCCTTGCAGGTAATTAAACTAGACTGGCTTCAGGTCCCACTTTCATATAGAAAGATTCTCTTGTAATTTTCTTTCATATTTCCTCCGGGGACATGCTTTGGGTTCTCTTCATTTACCCTTAATATTTCTCTTTATTTACTTTTACAGACTTTAAAAAAAATAACACGTAGGTGGAGAAGAGTAAAGTTTATACTAAAACTCACTCAAGGATGTTGATTTTGAAATCAACTACTTCTTGAGGGGATACCCTAGGCATGTTAGAGGAAGGTTATACTGTCAAACCTAATTAGTCATGCCTCTGTAATCCATGGTATATGTTTCTTTGGTCTCTGAGACTCTTAAGAAGATGTTTCACATGCTAATTTTTTCCTAAATAAAACATCTAGGGCCAGATCCTCAGTTGAAGTAAAGCGGCCAGATCCTCAGTTGAAGTAAAGCGGCCAATCAGTTGAGGATGCAGTCCATAAATCACAAATACTGAAAAAAATCCACACGGGCAAACCTTTAAACTATTACAGTTTCTAGATTTAAAATAGTTATACTTATAAATTTAAAATTTTGTGTTGTATGCACAAAAATAGAATTAGTTACTGCATGTTTACACAATTAAATGCTTAAAAGCCAGAAAATGCCAACATAATCATAGAATCATAGAAAATTACGATTGGAAGAGACCTCAGGAGGTCATCTAGTCCAACCCCCTGCTTGAAGCAGGGCCAACCCCAACTAAATCATGATATCTGACTATGCCCCAACACTACTTTCTCATGTATATATGTTATGATAGTTTTTTTTCCCCATGGTCATATACTATTTCTCAAATACTGCTACCCCTTTTGATCTAAGTGGTTAGCCAAAAATTTGGGATCTTGTGCATTATTCCAGTTAGGAGGAGAAATTGATGATGGAGTCAAGTGTTTTTGTGATGCAATTATGTTCATTTACAGACAACCTGTTTCCCTGAACACAACAGGGATCAAACTATGAGGCAGTGTCTGTGCTCACAGTTCCAAGCCTCTCTCAGGCCCAAAGCTCCCTCTCTTGGCTTCTCTCAGGGCCAAGCTCTCACTGCTTGTGCTGACTGCATCCTTGACTTTTCTACTCCTTTTTTGTGTCCATCTGCGGTGTGCCTCACTGCTTCCCCCCCCCCCCCGCACTAAATCAATAACCAACACAGCCCCTCTACCCACATAGTTCACATTCCTGAGTGGCCTCACACTGCCTTGGTTTTGGGCAGTGACATGTACCTGGGTTTGGTTGCAGGCCCCTATGTTTCAGCTATCTGCTTCCAGAAAGCATTTTAATGGTTTATTTTTCATAGATTCCAAGGCCAGTGATCATCTAGTTTGACTTCTTGTATAACACAGGCCATAGAACTTCCCTGAATTAATTCCTGTTTGAACTAGAGCATATCTTTTAGAAAAACATCCAGTCTTCATTTAAAAGTTGCCAGTGATGAAGAATCCACCACAAATCTTGATAAGTTGTTCTAATGGTTAATTACCCTCACTGTTAAAAATGTACACCTTATTTCCAGTTTGAATTTGTTTAGCTTCAACTTCCAGCCATTGGAACAAGTTATACCTTTGTCTGCTAGACTGAAAATCCTCTCCAATTTCTCAGCATCCTTCTTGAATTGTGGACCTCAGAACTGGACACAGTACACCTGCAGGGGTCATACCAATATCAACTACTGAGGTAATATAGGCTTTCCACTCCTACAACTTCTATTTCCTTGAACTATTTATAATGAAGGTTGTATTTTCACAACCCCTAGTTTCAAAATAGAACTAGATAAGTTCATGGAGGATAGGTCCATAAATGGCTATTAGCTAAGATGGCCAGGGACACAATTCCGTGCTCCAAGTGTCCCTAAATCGCTAAACCTCTGACTGCCAGAAGCCGGGGCTGGATGACAGGGGCTGGCTGACACTTGATAATTTCCCTGTTCGGTTCATTCCCCCTGAAGCATCTGGCATTGGCCACTGTCAGAAAACAGGATACTGGGCTAGATGGACCATTGGTCTGAACCAGTATGGCCGTTCTTATGTTCAATGATGTTTAACACAACCCACAATATGTTATATATTTTTTACAATTTTTGATACACGTGTGTGGTATTAGTGAAACTTTCATTCATGAATGCTTACCCTAATTTCATTCTCATTACAGACTATCATAACCTTATTAATTGTGGCTTTTTATATCTTCATTTTTCTTCTAAAATATATATTTTTATCTTCTATATTCTAATATATATTTAGACTCAGATTGTGGCTGGCTATTTGTGGGTGCCACGTTTGGACTGGCTTGGTCAGAAGTCAGGATGCTATCATATAGGCATTACCCTCTCTGAGTTGACTGAAATTCCCTTGAAACTTCTGCTGCTAATTGGTTCTTTATGCCCATTCCAACACATAAGTACTTTAAAGCTACAGTTTGACTTTTACACAAGATGTTTCCTTTTCCTTTTTTAAAAGCAACATCCCAGAGCTAGTCTATGTTTGTGATACCTCACAAACTGTATTGTAAAGAAATATTCATATAGATTCACTTTTTCAAAAGTAGCGTTTGGTTTGCAGGTAATAATTGACTCAAAGCTTCAGTGTTGCCATCCTTAATATGGACCACCAGAATCCCTTGCCTGAGGCCAATAGAACCAAACTACCCTTGAACAATATCACGAGAAATCCTCCGCTTTTCAGTGAGGCCTATTGAATATATAGGAAAATATACCTCTTAATCTTTATTGTACAACTTCTGTTGTCCTAGAAAACCAGAGCTTAGAATTTCCTTTGGAACTCCTGGATAATCACTATTACATGTCTTAGTACTAGTTAAATTAAACCACATTACATGACAATTGTGCTAACACTGTCCTGATTTAATAGTTATTACAATTGACTAACTTTGCTTAATCATTTTCCTGCTCCCAATACGATAGCAGGCATGTGTTGTATTTCCCAATTAAATAAACTGTACTACAATAACATTTTAAATTTATGAAGGACCTTTCAATCTAAAGCACATTACACAGTATTTATTACTGCTACTTATTATGGAATCATGATCATAGCAATAATTGATGCATCTAATTGTTGTGATTATAGTCAGCCAAATCAGTCACTGAGAACATTCTTAAATTGCTTTATTGTGACACTACGGATAACTCAGTCAATCATTATCCACACTTTCAGCTAATTTGCAACTAGATGAAGGGAACAATTTGAGTGAGTGGGACTGTAGATGTCAAGAACACTACTGTGGACAAGAAGTCACAGACCTGAAACCAAAACCCTGAGATAAGCACAGTCTCAAAAATAATTGTAAAATATACCTCAGTTTTATATAAATTGCATTTTAACCAGATTCTAAACTATGTAATTCAAAACTTTAAAGCATAGAGAGTGTGTGTGTGTGTGGGGGGGGGGGGGTATAAAAAGCCAGCCAAAACCTGGACAACTATTTAGACTGGATTTCTCTACATCAGTAGAGAGGGAAGTTGATGGAATGGTTCTAAATGCGTCCTTCCAAACCACTGGTTCAAATGCAGATCTCAAATCCCATTTCCACTTCAGTCTAAGGGATCTCCTAGTTAGAATTACATTCGAAGTGTTCTTTTTAAATGGAGATTAGAAATTTCAGTGTAGAAGCTCATCTAATAATTTTAGCAAAAGGAGTATGCAAGAGTGGCAGCAGTCTATTGCAACAGATGAAAATCAGGAACAGTGGGGTATCTTAAAACAAATTACTGTGGCTAGATCGACAAAACGATTTTGGCCCCTAAATCAACATTTAAGTGTCATTGAGAGCCTCTAAAACCCCATTCAGGTGTTGCCTAATCCTGTTGGCTTCTCAGTTTCCATATTAAAGTCTCCTACATTTCTGTCAGTGAGTATGTGCTCTGCCACCTCAGTCTAGGTGCCTACCTTAGCCATAGCAGCATCCTCAAACAAGGTGTTTCCTCCCCTATCCTGCCTGCAGGGCCCAATCCAGTAGGTGCTCCTAGAACATACCCAATCCTACTCAAAGTGCCCATGGGAGAAAGTACTGCTACCTCATGATCAGTAGCCCCTGGTTTGCATGTTTGTCTAGGAGGTGAGAGATCCATATTCAATTTTCTGTGCTGCCTGATGTGGAAGAAGGCATGTGAACTTTCTTTTCCTATGTCTCAAGAACTGCCTCAACCACTAGACTACAGATTCATTTTCACTTTCTCTGTTACAATGCATATTCAATTTTTTAATACAGATTGGAACAGTTTCAACACAAGAGAATCACAATATCCCATAAGAACCCCTTACTGCTAGAGAGGTTACTTGTTCTATTCCCGGGGTTAAAAAAGATGGTGGCTGACACATCTGTGATTTAAACTGCTGTCAACTTAGATCTTTGGGATGAACTTTCTTTGGCCAAAGGAAGTGTGTAACACACTTGTCAATGTTTAATCTTATTCAATAGACTATGTGAGTCAGCTGCACAGGCTGGTTCTTTATCTGAAGCTGTGGCAAGTCATTTTTTTAACTCTGGAGGTCCCAGTTCAATCCCTGGTGTTTTGACCAAAATGGTGGTCATCATGTAGGTACATAGTAGTTTCCTTGACTTCAACATTCAGGTACTTAAAGGTAAGCATGTTCTTGAGTGCATCACTGGATCAGGGCTAGAGTGCTCAGCACTTTTCAATATCAAGCCCAATGTGAAGAAATATAAGATTAGTTAAAAGGATATGGCCAAAAGCAGGAAGTAGTAATGATTGCCCTTATTTAGACTGTTACCTTTACACTTTGTACTGGATTGAGCCTAGGGACTGGTTTAGGAACTGTAGAGCTGTTCTTTTATTGTAAAACTTACTGTGTCTTTATGTCTTGAGACAAGGTAGGTGAGGTAATATTACCTCACCCACCTTGTCTCTCTAATATCCTGGGACTGACACAACTACAACACTACATACCTTTATTTCCTGACAGTCCTAGTAAAGTATAGTCTCTATTGCTTATATGACATATGTTAGTTGGGTCCCACCAAGAGCGAGTGCCTGTAAAGCTTAGTTCATGGAGCACCTATAGCATTGCCTCCAAGCTCATGGTACACAGAGCATGCTATCAATATCTGGAGTGGACTGTGCACCACAAAACTCACAGAACCACTCTGTAGTACTATTGGTTACAAGAGGATGAATATGTTGATAAATTGAATATCAACTGTTTGACCACACTTTGATTAATTATGAAATATACTCAAGAGACCAAATAACCAATGACAGCCAGGTTTATTAGTATGGTACAGGAAAAAGGTACTATATGATACCAGTCTCTGAAGAGCAATCCCATGAAGCGATGTTACATTTACCTTATGCAGAAGGTGTGCTCCCCAAGTTATAAATTTCAGCTGGTATTATTTATATGATTTTACAAGTTACAGATCACTAGAATGTAACCCACCAGTTTGTCCCAGTTCCCTAACTTGTTGTTCTGTTCCTTCCTTATCTTTGTTTTGGATACAAGCATTCCAGGTACTAATCAGTGAAGGTCCTTCCCTGGTTGTACTAAGACATAGAACAAATATATTTTGATTTTGACAATTTTCCTAGCTGCTTGTGCCAGATGCTTACTTCAGCAAATGGAAGGTGTTATGGGATACTAAGCATACATGAACGGAATAGTACAGTATAGGCCAGTTTAGGCTGTATCACTGTTACAAATATTTGTGCTTATTGTTATTGGTGCTCAATACATACTAATGTATATATATATATAATGTGGAAAATACATATTAATATGATATTATCAGTATATATTAGTCAACAGGCTTGTTGTCAATTGTCAATTGATCAATTGTCACCTTGATGATTGTTATAGTCAAGGTGACACCCTTGCCAAATTAATGTATGAATTATATGTGATTTAAAGTATTTTAACAATCTGCACAAGCAGCAATACATAAAACACAGCTAAAACTAATACACCTTGTAACACCAGCAAAGTCTTAAATACAACTTTTATCCATCTGTGGGAAATTGGATAATAGATTTATTTTGAATAAATGGGTGCTTAACACCCAGTGGCAGCCAGCACCTCCCCACAAGTGCCTCCTGCAAACTGGTGGCCCCGCCAATCAACTCCTCCCCCTCCCTCTGAGCACCTCCCACCTGCCATGGATCAGCTGTTCTGCAGTGTGCATGAGGCACTGGGGAGAGGGGGAGGAGTGGGAACCGGGTGCACTCAGGGAAGGGGGTGGAACTGGGTGGGGAGAGGAGCGATGGGACAGGAAGAGATGGGGTGGGAGCTTGGGGGAAGGGGTGGAGTGAGGATGGGCCCTGGGGTGGAATTGGGGTGGAAAGAGAAGGGGTGGTGAGGGGGCTTGGGGAAGACATGGAGTGGGGGCGGGGTCTGGGGGTGGAGTGGGGGTTGAGCACCCCTGGGGCAAGGAGGAAGCCGGCACCTGTGTAACAGGCAACTAAAACCACTGGGATATTTTTCTCACTGGGATTCAATCTTGTAAGTAATCAATGCCACCCTCATTTCAATCTACCAAAAGCATATTCAAACTCTCACTCTTTACCTGCTGAGCTGCTAGTTGAATCTTTCTCAGGTAGCCCATGTACAGCTTCATGAGCCAGGGGAAGGCTAGGGTCCTGCAGGATCACTACTGGCATTTCAACATCATCAATGGAATCTGATGGTTGGGAAAGAATGTCCTTGCTAGCAGCTTTCTGAACAGCCCTGTGTTCTTAAACATGCGAGTGTCATGTACCCTCCCTGCAAAGCAAACACTGATGTCGGTGAAATGTCCCCTGGGGTCCATGCATGCTTGCAAAACAATAGAAAAGTAGCCTTTTCTTTTGATGTACTCTGGGGCAAGGTTGGCTGGTACCAAAATAGAGATATGCATGCCATTTATCACACCACTGCAGTTTGGGAACCCCATTGCTGCAAATCCATTCTCTATGTTCTGCACATTACCATGAGTCAGAATTCCGCAGAGCAGGAGATGATTAATGGCCATGCATGACAATGGTCCTCACTGTGGATATTCCAACTCCAAAATGATTTCCCACTGATCGGTAGCAATCCAGCTTTGCAAGGTCCCACAGAGTGATTGCCACTCACTCCTCAACTGTCAGTGCAGCTCTCATTCTGGTGTTCTTGTGCTGTAGAGCTGGGGCGAGCTCAGCACACAGATCTAAGAATTTGTTCATTTTCATCTGAAAGTTCTACAGCCACTGCTTGTCATCCCAAACCTGCATCACAGTGCGATCCCACCAGTCTGTTCCTATTTCTCAGGCCCAGAACCAGCACTCCACCATCCACAGCTGTTCTATGAATGCCACCAACAACCTTGAATTGTTTTTCACTATGTCCCACAACAATCTGGCTCCAAGAAATTGTCATGGCCCCAGTTGCTGCAGTTTTTCCTGCAGCTCTGAAAATACCAGAGGATTGTTTCTCCTTTGTTTGTAATGCTCATAAAAATAGTGCAGAGCTCTGTGGGCTCCACTCTTCTGTTAGAGATGGCAGACAACAAGAAGTGTTGCACAGGTTTGTATTATTTTTTTTAAAGGTGCAAAATTATGGGATATGATGGGGGTAGGGAGATGGGTTCAGATCCCCTTAGAGGGACATGGCACCTCATATGCCAGCTCATAGGAAGGGGTGTAGGGAGTGGGGGTTAGGTCCCCGCAGTAAGGCAAGCACCCCCCTTAACCTGGCTCACATGAAGGGACACATGGAGGGTGGCCACACACCATAGATGGGAAGATCCTGGCACACACACAGGGGAGCAAGGAGCAGGACTCAGAACCCCCCCAAGAGGCCAGGCCCCCCATATCTCATCTCACATGAAAGGGGGAGAGGGAAAGGGGATCAGACTCCTCTAAAGGGGCAAAGAGATGTCATATCCTGGTGCACAGCAGAGCAGGAAGGATCTCAGACACCCCTGGAGAGCAGGGATAACCTCAGATTCCAGGGCACATGGGAGGTAGGCATGGGAGGTAGGCAAAGGAACTCAGAACCCCCTCCCCCCCAGATCCTGACACACACAAAAGGGGTTTACCAGCACCTCAGCCCCTTCTCTCTCCTGCACCCCTGATACTTATTCGACATTGGTGAGGCCTCATCTGGAGTACTGTGTCCAGTTTTGGGCCTCACACTACAAGAAGGATGTGGAAAAATTGGAAAGAGTCCAGCGGAGGGCAACAAAAATGATTAGGGGTCTGGAGTGCATGACTTATGAGGAGAGGCTGAGGGAACTGGGATTGTTTAGTCTCCAGAAAAGAAGAATGAGGGGGGATTTGATAGCAGCCTACAACTACCTGAAAGGGGGTTCCAAAGAGGAAGGAACTCGGCTGTTCTCAATGGTGGCAGATGACAGAACAAGGAGCAATGGTCTCAAGTTGCAGTGGGGGAGGTCTAGGTTGGATATTAGGAAACACTATTTCACTAGGAGGGTGGTGAAGCACTGGAATGCGTTACCTAGGGAGGTGGTGGAGTCTCCTTCCTTGGAGGTTTTTAAGGCCCGGCTTGACAAAGCCCTGGCTGGGATGATTTAGTTGGGAATTGGTCCTGCTTTGAGCAGGGGGTTGGACTAGATGACCTCCTGAGGTCCCTTCCAACCCTGATATTCTATGATTCTATGATTCTATGATACTCATCCCCCGTCCCTGTCCCAGTGTCCCTCCCCCTCATCTGAGCACCGCAACCTCTCTCACCTCTCCATCACTCATCCCTATTTATCTACTTCCCCTTGATGCATCCCCAAACACCTCTCACCCCAATCCGCCCCCCCGCCCCCACTCCTCCACTCCCTAAAATATATTTTTTGGTTCTACAGAAGATGGAGCCTTCTCAGGCTTCTCAGGCATAGCTTCCATTTCTTTAATTCTTGAAACTAGTAAGGACCCTGAAGAATTTGCTTATTTTTGTCCACTTTCTAATAAATTTGGATTTGAAAATTCATCCAAAAACTTTGATTAAAACCTGAATTCCTAATTTTAATAAAATCCACTTAATCCAGAGCTGAAACCGAAGAACTGCCAATATGCAATTACAAATTAATGGACAAAAGGTGTTTGAAACCGGATAGAATCTGTTAGCCTTATCTTTCTGAAAATTTTTATAGTTCTAGGTCCCTAGCTTGTGATAGTTAATGGCCTTCCTATACAGATTTTTAAGTTAGAGAGAAGAATCCATCTAACTAATCCATGTTACTCCCTTGACATAACCCTGTTTCTCATGACAAAGCATTAGTCTCTTTTCTCTTTCCTATACTTGGAGCAGATAATTAATTCTTCCTGAACATACAGCCCTCAGCATCAAATTACAATTAATCTAGACCAATAAGATTGAAAAGAAGATTGGAGAATATATAGGAAACAGGATGTTAAACTTAGAAGAGAAGGGAAAGAGAAGGGTTGGAAGTCCCAAAATTACATGGACGGATGCCATACAAAAGGATTTGATTAGCTGAGGAGTTTTCAAGGAACTGCTTCAAGGCATACTGGGATGGAGAAAATGGACTTGAAGAGCCGATCCCCCTATAGGTGGCATTAAGGCTAGAAGGAAGAAGAAGATCAGTAAAATTGAAAATATTATGTATAAGATAAGTTTGATAGGAATATATAATGCAAAAACATAAACAAAAATCATCCAAGTTCATTCTTGCATCCAGCTTGCAACATGACCTTCCTAAACACACAGGCCTCAACCTACCAGTCAGCCCTCTGGACTAATTTTAACCTTCTGGACCCATTCTGAGTTTCTCCCTCAACCCCCTCTGAAGTCAGTAAAAATACTACCAATTAATTTTTTTTTGCAAACCTCAAAAAGGCCTCAGTTTTAAATATATGTATATGTACTTAAATGTACTTATACATTTACTTTAAATATATGTATATGTACTTATATATACTTGTAAATATATGTATGGGGGAGGAGGGATAGCTCAGTGGTTTGAGCATTGGCCTGCTAAACCTAGGGTTGTGAGTTCAATCCTTGAGGGGGCCACTTAGGGATCTGGGGCAAAATCAGTACTTGGTCCTGCTAGTGAAGGCAGGGGGCTGGACTCAATGACCTTTCAAGGTCCCTTCCAGCTCTAGGAGAGGGGATATCTCCATTAATTTATGTATTTACTTCTGTTTCAGTAAATAATGCAATTGCAAACAAAAAGGTTTTTCTGTTATTAATCAAAGGCTTTTTATTAAAAAAACACTAGGGAAAAAATCTGAACATTAATGCAAAGGTAATATTGACAAAATGTCATAATTTCTGTTTGGGGTTATTAAAACTTGTTTTTGTGACTTTATTAAATATTAAATACAGCTAACTATATTTTAATATGTTATGTAAAGTTATAGCAAAAAGTCTAAAAATATATATTATATCTGTTTATGATGCAAAATATTAAGACTGATCAAACAATTTCAACAGCTTCGTCTCCCAAGCACAAGCAATCATAAAAATGTAATACTATCGAAGTGTTTGCACAGATCTGCATTTAAACTTCAGTTTGCTTTAATTTTTATATTATTTTCTTTTGTGTTATGTTAAAAAAGTATTGGTTATTAAAGTGTATGCTTTCAAATATTTAACAAAAAATTAATTGCTAACACCACCAAATTAACTAAAAAAGCTTGGGTAAAAAATCTGTTGCCAAATCTTTTGCTGAAACAGAGTGCTGAGTGGGGGAGAGCAACACACCATCTCATAGAAGATTATGAGCATCTATTTTAGCAATCCGGCACCATATTTATCATCGAAACCTAGTAATGCACAAGTCAAGGAGGTAAAAAAATTGTCTAAGCAAAAATTGTAAAAGCATCTAAAAAAGGTATATTTGTGCTAAAGAATTGGGAAAATCAGAACAAAAGCATAGCTTGTGTTAGTAATGACTTGGCCCTTATTACAGTATAAATAAACTAAATTAATCCGTGTATAAATTTGGATTATTGGAAACAAGAGAAATGTAAAGCAAACAAAAATTTTATCATGTTAATCAGTTTAAGCTGTTTAAGGATGCATCCCACAGACCAAAGACACACGAAGATATCTGTGCACAGTGAAGAAACCCCAGGTGTCAGTAAAAGAAAAGATAAAGTGCTTCATAAATAACATACTGATAAACTACACTTCAGTCTACCATATATGGACAATTGAGTATCCAATTGACTATAAAGATGTTATAAAAAACACTAGCTCGGCAAGGTCTAACTGTTATTTAACCTGCATATTATTGAACAAAGTGAGTTCATTCATATACCTGTAGGTTTAAATCTTTATCAGTGGAATATAGTTAAATTTGGTAACTGTGTAAAAACAAATGTATCATTACGGTATACTTCTTTGTTAATTATTATAATAGCATCTTATCAGGAATGTGCAAAGACTAAAGGGCTGGGCAAAAGATTATTGCACAGTGTGACAGGGTGTACCAGGCCCTGAGACACCCTGAGACCACACCTCATCACAGAAAGGAGCAGTGGAGGTGAGTCCTCCAAGCGGCCTAGAGAGGCTGCGTGGGATGCAGCCAATCAGAGAGAGGCTTCAGGGCGTAGCCAATCCAGGCCCAACAGGTCCATATAAAAGGAGCTACAGTGCAGCACAGAAGGCAGTTGCTGCCTGTAGCTGAAGGAGTGTGGCTGATGTTCCTGGCTCATTTAAGAAGCTACAGGACCACAGAGAGAGCAGTCGCTGACAGGAGCTTGGGGAGTAGAGAAGGAGCTCCTGACTGGCTGCTGGGACTTGGTAGCTGGAAGTCCTAAGGTAAGGGCAAAGAGAGTGGAAGGGGCCATGGGGAAGTGGTCCAGGGAAACATAGCAACATCATGAGTAGTCAAAGGGATGCAGTGGGTGGCTGCCATTCATAGGGTCCCTGGGCTGGGACCTGGAGTAGTGGGAGGGCCTGGGTCCCCTCCACCAGCCACTGGGGAGGTGGCTTAAGCCCTGAAAAAGGAAGTTGGCCCAGGAGAGGGGATTGAAGACCCCTGAGGAGGGTCAGTGATATTGGACTTTTATATATGCCTCCGGAAGGGGAACTGAACTGTTTAGCTGGAGAGCTGGGGCCAAAAAGGCCCAGAGAGGCGAAGAGTCTCCAGGGAGAAAGCCATGCAGGCAAGGTCCCATACCAGGGTTGGGGGACTATTGGACTGATTACACTGCTCTACAGCCAAAATGCTTCTGAAATAAATGTAGTCAAACTTTACTAATTCTGGGTCACTGAGAATGAAAATGATGCTTAAAATTGTTGATTGGCTCTAGTTTTCAAGATATGCTATTGGGTCAGTATATACAACCCTTGACTTGGGAATGGCGGAGGATAAGTGAGTTATAAAGGGAAGGGATCTCAATTTAAACCAGAAATGACTAAAATACATCTTTGACTGGATCTATGAATAAATCTATGACTGGGTTTGAACAGTACTTGCTTTTTAGGCAAAACAATGAATGATGCAATCTGAAGCTGGTATTGCGTCATACATGATATGAATTGCATCATGTTATTCCTAGAAGTCATGGATGATGCAATCATAACGAAGCTTACATCACTCTGCTGAATAAATTGCCCTATATCAGCTCTAGAAATCATACAGTGTCGTGCTCTCTTATTTGTCAGTGTTTGATTTTGCAAAGGGACACATTTCTGTTTAGCCAAAGTGAGCAGAGATGCCTCGTACTTGTGTGAACAGTGCAGATAACTTCTGCTATGTTTGTGGTGAAGTGACTTTTGCATCACAAAAGCGCAGTATAACCACTATGGTTAAGAAAGTCTATCACCTTTATTTTGGCTGCAAAATTGGAGATCAGGACAAGAGGTGGGCCCCACACATATGCTGCAACACTTGTGCAACAAATCTTTGCCAGTGGTTGAACAGGAAAAGGAAATCTATGCCTTTTGCAGTGCCAATGATTTGGAGAGAGCCAACAGATCACACCAGCAATTGTTACTTCTGCATGGTACCTCCAGTTGGGAAAGGTATGTCAAAGAGGAAAAAGTGGACTGTGCATTATTCCATCAGCTATACGCCCAGTACCCCACGGAGAAGGACTGCCGGTTCCTGATGCACCAGACTCATTCTCACTTGAGTCAGATGAGGAAGAGGAAGAGGATGAAACTTCTGGTCCTGAACCATCAATGTCACAGGACCCACATTTTCTCCCATCCTCCTCCTCTGAACCACACCTCATAACACAAGGTGAACTGAATGACCTTGTCAGGGATTTGGAACTACCCAAGAGTAAGGCAGAGCTGTTGGGCTCCAGACTACAGCAGTGGAATCTCCTGGCAGGTGATGTTAGGGTTTCCATGTTCCGTGACCGTCAAAAGGATCTTATCCCATTCTTCTTCATGGAAGGTGATCTTGTAGCCTGCAACAACATCGATGGTGTGATGGCAGCCCTCAACATCATTCACGATACAGATGAGTGGAGACTGTTCATTGATTCATCGAAGATGAGTCTTAAAGCTGTTTTACTGCATAATGGCAATGTTTTGCCATCAATTCCAGTTGGTCATGCAGTCCATATGAAGGAAACCTATGACAACATGAAACAACTTTTGAGGTGCATAAACTATGACCAACATCAGTGGCAGCTTTGTGGCAATTTGAAGGTTGTTGCTCTCTTGCTTGGTCTGCAGACTGGATACACAAAGTACTGTTGTTTTCTCTGCGAATGGGATAGTCGTGCAAGAGATTCCCACTACATCAAGAAAGATTGGCCACTCCGACAGTCATTGGAGCCTGGAAGGAAAAGTGTTCAGCATCCAGCACTTGTTGAATCAAGGAAGATTTTGTTACCACCCTTACACATCAAGCTGGGTCTGATGAAGAACTTTGTCAAGGCCATTGACAAAACACAAGCAGCTTTCAAGTATCTCCATGGAAAATTTCAAAGTGAAGTGAAGCTAAGATAAAGGAAGGTGTCTTTGTTGGTCTTCAGATTCGTGAACTTCTTCGAGATGATGCATTTGACCATGCACTGCGTGGCAAGGAAAAGATGGCATGGAAAGCCTTCCAGTTAGTGGCAATAAATTTTCTCGGAAACAACAAGGCAGACAACTACAGGTTGTTGGTGGAAAACCTCCTCAAGGCATACAAAAGCCTTGGTTGCAACATGTCACTAAAGATACATTTTTTGCACTCTCATCTAGATTTTTTCCCACCGAACTGCGGAGCAGTGAGCGATGAGCACGGCGAGCGATTTCGCCAGGACATTGCAACAATGGAGAAACGCTATCAGGGCAAATGGAGCCCATCAATGCTTGCAGACTATTGCTGGACAGTGACAAGAGATGCTCCATTTAATGAATACAAGAGACAAGCCAAGAAGTGCCGAGTAGACACTGAATAGGACTAAACTATGTACAGAATAGTTTTTTGCCTTTTGTTTCATAATACATTTTATTTATATAACCCTTTTGCTGATTTTTAAAGTGTTACATAAACAGGACAGGTGAAATATTATCATGTAAAGCAACCATAAACACATGAAAAGACCTAGGTTTACAATTTATGATGAAAACTCTACTATCTACACAATATACATAGACATAAAATGTAAAAACTTAAATATCTTAGAAACAGTAGCCAATCAGTTGTTTTAATTGTCATATTTGAATTCAGCACATCAAAATACATAATAAATAGCACATTTTATCTCTGAAGCAGACGACTTCGCAAAAATTGTAGACCAGTGTTATGAGCCAAGCCTGGGGAGGGCTACAGAGACATTCCAACTGAGAGGTACTCAGATAGGTCCCTGTTGCACTGTTTTCCCAGGAAGGGGTTTGTTTCTTTTTCACATTCAGACTGTGTGTGATTCAGCCTGAGGGCTGAGTCACTGAAGACCTACCGCAATCAGAGAGAGAAAGAATAGGCACATGCACTTGGCCAAAAGGGTGCTCGCAAGAGATGAGTGCCACCCCACTGCACACAGTTTGGTATCTTTCAAAATAGGAGACTCCAAAATCTAGATGAAATCATTGGTTACATTTAAAATTATCTGAATCTAGAAATCTATTTAAAACAGGGGTAATATAAAATATATATCTAAAAACTAAGGCTGTCGATAAATCACAGTTAACTCATGCGATTTAACTCAAAAAAATTAATCTCAATTAAAAAAATTAATCACGATTAATCACAGTTTTAATTGCACTGTTAAACAATAGAATACCTGTTTTTCTACATTTTCAAATATATTGACTTCAATTACAACACAGAATTCAAAGTGTACAGTGCTCACTTTATATTTTTATTACAAATATTTGCACTGTAAAAATGATAAATAAAAGAAATAGTATTTTTCAATTTACCTATATAAGTACTATAGTGCAATCTCTTTATTGTGAAACAGCAATTTACAAATGTAGATTTTGTTGTTGTTACATAACTGCATTCAAAAACAAGAGTGTAAAACTTTAGCGTCTACAAGTCCACTCACTCCTACTTTTTGTTCAGCCAACCACTAAGACAAACAAGTTTGTTTACATTTGCGGGAGATAATGCTGCCTGCTTCTTATTTACAATGTCACCTGAAAGTCAGAATAGGCATTCACATGGCACTTTTGTAGCCGGCATTGCAAGGTATTTACGTGCCAGATATGCTAAACATTTGTATGACCCTTCATGCTTTGGCCACCATTCCAGAGGACAAGTATCAGAGGGGTAGCTGTGTTAGTCTGTATCCACAAAAACAATGAGAAGTCCGGTGGCATCTTAAAGATTAACAGATTTATTTGGGCATAAGCTTTCATGGGTAAAAAACCCCACTTCTTCAGATGCATGGAGTGAAAATTACAGATACAGGCATAAATATACTGGCATATGAAGAGAAGGGAGTTACCATACAAGTGGAGAACCAGTGTTGACAAGGTCAATTCAGTCAGGGTGGATGTGGTCTACTCCCAGTAACTGATGAGGTGTCCTTACCAAGAGAGGAAAAATTGCTTTCCCTAAACCTGGAAATCCTGGACGTCCCATTATCTCAGGCATTGGCACTCTTACAGCAGGATTATCTGGCTATTTGGACTCTCTCCTCAGACTCTAAGCTACCAGCACTCCTAGCTATCTTCGAGACACCACTGACTTCCTGAGGAAAGTACAATGCATTGGTGATCTTCCTGAAAACACCATCCTGGCCACCATGGATGTAGAAGCTCTTTACATCAATATTCCACATGAGGATGGACTACAAGCTGTCAGGAACAGTATCCCTGATGAGGCCACGGCACACCTGGTGGCTGAGATTTGTGACTTTGTCTTCACCCACAACCATTTCAGATTTGGGGACAACTTATAACTTCAAGTCAGCCGCACTGCTATGGGTACCCACATGGCCCCACAGCATGCCAACATTTTTATGGCTGACTTAGAACAACACTTCTTCAGCTCTTGTCCCCTAGCGCCCCTCCTCTACTTGTGCTACATTGATGACATTTTCATCATATGGACCCACGGGAAGGAAGCCCTTGAAAAATTCCACCTGGATTTCAACAATTTCCACCCCACCATCAACCTCAGCCTGGACCAATCCACACAAGAGATCCACTTCCTTGACACTACAGTGCAAATAAGTGATGGTCACATAAACACCACACTATACCGGAAACCTACTGACCGCTATACTTACCTACATGCCTCCAGCTTCCATCCAGGACACATCACATGCTCCATTGTCTATGGCCAAGCCCTAAGATACAACCGAATTTGCTCCAATCCCTCAGACAGAGACAAACACCTACAAGATCTTTATCAAGCATTCTTCAAACTACAATACCCACCTGGGGAAGTGATGAAACAGATTGACAGAGTGAGATGGATACCCAGAAGTCACCTACTACAGGACAGACCCAAGAAGGAAAATAACAGAACACAACTGGTCATCACGTACAGCCCCCGGCTAAAACCTCTCCAGCACATGATCAGCGATCTACAACTTATCCTGGAAAACGATCCCTCACTCTCACAGACTCTCACAGGGGAGGAACAAAGAGGGGATATTTTGGTTGAATGAAACAATACAAATTCATCCCTTATTTCTATGGGTATGAATACAGGGCAATAGCAGTGGGTACTGACACTATTTTCCACAGGTGGTGGGGATTTTAGCTGATATCTCACGCCTGAGGATAACAAAGGCAGAGACAGCACAGCAACTGCTGGCATCCCAAAGCCAGCCAGGCCCAGATACTGCTGTGGAAGCAGAGAAAAAACTGACAGGAAGGGAATTGTAATGCATGACAGTTTGTTAGCAAGAGTTAGGCTAACTGTAACCCTAATAACATGAAATTTGTAGAAGCAAGGATTGTAAAAGGCAAGTGGGAAAGAACTGTGTAAAAAGTTGTTGCGACCTTGTGTAAATAATATGGAATGTAGACTAAGAGTCTACATTAGTAAGCAAAACAAAATATCAGAATGACCTATGTATAAACAAAATGCAGCTGTTACTCATTATTGTTTGTAACAAAAGGTATAAATGCTTGCTGTAATTGTTTACCTGTTAAAAGACCTGTTTAGCTCTCTCCCTCTATGCAATTGATAGAGAGAGAATAAAGTATCTGACTTGCTGTACCCAAACAAAAAGTGAGAACTCTGTTATTCTCCGACACTGCTAACCTGTTTACTGCAATTGTGTTTGACGAAATCATCAAGGACTGGCATGGGAAAGAGTCCTACCATGGAGGAAGAAATAAGGCTGCCATCCCTAGAAATATTTGGCAGAGGATTGCAGAAGACCCCTGTCAAGGCTGAATCCCCACTCTGTCACTCCGAGTGCGGAAAGTGGGGGCCCACAAGGATTCTAAAAATTAATAATTGCCACTCCAGGCTTGTATTAAACTCCCAAGGTTACAGCTTTTCTCTGACCTTGGCTTGGTAAATGCTGCCACCACCCAAATGCAAAAAAACCCCTTGAACTCAGGAAGGAGCACTTGTGAATTCCTCCCTGTGGGGTACTGTAGCGGGGTGGTCACCCGCTCCTGCCCTGAGGGGTTTAAAACAGCCCTTGAGGAGGGCTGTGGAAGGGCAAGATGCCTGGGCTGATAGGGAGGAAGCAGGCTCAGCTGGGGCCATGCCCCAATCAGGGCCCAGCTGGCCCTATAAAGGCTTGAGCCAGGAGCTCAAGCAGACAGTCTCCCTCTGACTAGAGAGAGAGACAGGCCTGGCTGTAGGGAGCTCATCCAGGGACCTAGAGTGAGGCAGGGCTGGGGAAAGGCCTTGGGGGCTGGGAAGCTCCAGGCCAGCAACTCCCCAGGCTGCAGGGCCTGGTCCTAGGCCCACATAGGTATTGGAGTTGCAGAGGGGCAGCCTGAGGGTGGGTAAAGGCAGCCAGTCCAAACCCCTTATTGCCGGTGATGATTGGCTGATAGACTGCAGTCTGCCCCAGGGCACGGGGGTAGATGGTGACTGGCAGTAGCCATGACTGAGGCGACATTGGGATAGGGGGTGGGGGTTCCCCTGGGTGGGGAAACCCAGAGAAAGTGGGGTACTGCCAGGGGGGCAGCACCCAAGATAAGGGCACTGGGGGCCCTGGGAGGGACATGGGGGGCCAATGGCAAGTGGATCACTGGCCTGCAGAGGGCACTCCTGGGTTGAAGAGCTAATTCCCAAGGACGACCAACAGGAGGTGCTGCAGGGGTGAGTCTGAGCTGTGCTACAGGTACCCTCAACCTTTCACCCTCTCTTTCCTACCCCCCCCCCGGGAAGAGCTGAGAAAGAAAACAAAGGAAATTAGCTGTTGCCACCAGCTAGTCAAACAGCATGTGCACAAATCTCTTAGGACACCAAAAATCCAATCCTGTTCTTAAAAAAGGTAAATTTTATTAAAAACAAAGAGAAAGAAAATACATCTGGAACTTAGGCTTTTGCTAGATTTTAAAAGAGCAATTCCAAAAATCAAGCACCCAAAATAGTTTTCTTGGGGGTTCAGTTTGAAGGTTACAAGCAAATAAAAGCATCTGGGGTTAGCACAGAAGAGTCCACAAGCCAATAAGAAATAAAAGAAATAACCCTAATCACATCTTTTTAGACATTCCCTACTTTTATTTACATATCTGAGGCTTCAGATAAGTAGGTTTGAGGTATGAATTGATGATCTATAATCATAGCTGGCTTAAGCTGCTTAAAGCATTGCTGCTCCGTCCCTGCAGCTCAGAAAACAGACAAAGGGAAAGTTTCTTTCCTAATTTTAAAAAGTTTTGCCTTCCCATTGGCTCTTTTGATCAGGTGCCCACTCCTTTTCTTTTACCTGTGGGCTTGTTAACCCTTTACAGGTAAAGCAAGCAGAGAACAGACACCAAGAGGGATTTTACAGCTAACTGGCTGGCTGGGTGCCCATCAAAGGGAGCTCCCCCCCACTTCATTTATCACACCCCCCACAAACGTTTCATGGAGATCTCTCAGGAGGATTCAAGGGACATCATCCTTGTGCCCATAAACAAACTGCTTCACATGCCTCCCCCCGAGAACTAGCTCCACAGGGGAATGAAAGACAGACAACAATGCTCTCTCTCTTTGTTGTACTGCTACCTCTTTGGCACAAGTAAATTAATGAAAAGTTGACATTTGTGTCTTGCTACATTGGGGTCAGGTGCCATCTGTATATTCAAACATTGTAATGGGAAATGCATGCACACACTCATCTGAGGTTCCTCCCCCTACATCAGGCTCATCCATGCTTGACTGCAGAGACTGACTAGACTGCAGTGGAGTCTCGAACAGATCCTGGTTCATGGCATAGCTGGATCCTTGGGTTACATGTCCTTCATCCGCCTCTTCACTGTTCATGGTGGGGGTTTGTGTCTCGGGCTCCTTGGAGTTATCCACATGCTCTGCGGGGTGCTGGTGGGGTCTCCGCCAAGTATGGCATGCAGCTCTTTGTAAAAGAAGCAGGTCTCTGCCTTAACACCAGACCTACTATTGGCCTCCCTGGCCTTCTGTATGCCTGCCATAGTTCCTTTGCTTTCATATGGCACTGCCGTTGATCCCTGTCATACCCTTTCCGCTGCATCCCCCATGCAATCTGCTTGTAGAGGTCCACATTTCGATGGCTGCTCTGTAGCTGTGCCTGCACAGACTCTTCTCTCAATAGGCCTAAGAGATCCAATACAAGTACTCCAGGCATGAGTGTGTCTGGAGTGTGTAGCTAACATAGTTGGTTGGGCAGTTTCATGCAACAAGGGAGAGCTGCTAGGTGTGCTCACTAAGCTGCATGATCAGGAAAAGGCATTTCAAAACTAAGCAGGGTTTTTAAAGGGGGCAGGCTTCCGGCCTCCATGACCCCTGAGTAGTGGAGTTCATAATTCTGACAGACCTGTCCATACTAGGCACTGTGGGACAACTTCTGGAGGACTGTTAGGGTTGACATAGGTTACACAGTGTCTAAACGCACACTGCATTGACCATAGTTGGTCAACTATGGCTAAACTCTATTTGGGGAGGTGGTGTTACCTGGAACAGGGTGCTTACATTGGTGGGAGACAAATTTGAGTGTAGACAAATGCACACCTACAAGGTGACCTATGTTGACCTAACTTTGTAGTGTAGACCAGGCCTCAGTATAGCAGTAAAATTTCTGTTTGAAGGTTGACTGTTCTAAGCGCTCTAAAATCCATATGGTTACACAGATTGATTTGGAGTGCCTCATGGGGACACAGAGTATGGTCAGTGATCCAGCTATGGGGTCATTTGACCAACTGGTTCCTGAGATAGAATAATAGAAATTTAGGGCTAGAAGGGATCTTGAGAGGTCATCAAGCCCAGTCACCTGTGATGAAGCAGGCCCAAGTAAACCTAGACCATCCCTGACAGGTGTTTGTCCAAACAATTCTTAACAATCTCGAGTGATGGGGATTCCACAACCTCTCTTGGAAGCCTAGTACAGAACTTAATTGGCCTTAGAAAGTTTTTCCTGATATCTAACCTAAACCTTCCTTTGCTGCAGATTAAGCCCATTGCTTCTTGTCCTATCTTCAGTGGACATGGAGAACAATTGAATCATAGAATATCAGGGTTGGAAGGGACCTCAGGAGGTCATCTAGTCCAACCCCCTGCTCAAAGCAGGACCAATCCCCAGACAGATTTCTGCCCCAAATGGCCCCCTCAAGGATTGAGCTCACAACCCTGGGTTTAGCAAGCCAATGCTCAAACCACTGAGCTATCCCTCCCACCCTGAATTGGCTACAGTCCTCTTTATAACAGTCCTTAACCTATATGAAAAGAGTTATCAGGTCTGTGCTGCAGTGTATAAACCCCTCAATGGAACTAAGGGGATTAAAGAGCAATTCTGGACCCAGATGATCCCACCCAGCCAAACCTGCAGAGCATGTTCAGCTAGTGAGGAAGCTCAAAAGGGAGCCAGATAGCATCGCTGGGGACTGACTAGACAGGAGAAGGACCTGCCCTGAGCAAGAGCAAGGATACTGCAGTAACCTCAGGACAAAATTTCTCGATACTTTAAATGACTGCTTCTTGGAGCAGCTGGTACAGGAACCCACAAGGGGAGAGGCAATTCTCGATTTCACCCTGAGTGGAGCGCAGGATCTGATCTAAGAGGTAACTACAACAGGACTGCTTGGAAATAGTGACCATAATATAATAACTTTTAACTTTCCTGTGGTGGGAAGAACACCTCAACAGTCCAACACTGTGGCATTTAACTTCAGAAAGGGGAACTATGCAAAAATGAGGGGCTTAGTTAAACAGAAATTAAAAGGTACAGTGACTAGAGTGAAATCCCTGCAAGCTGCATGGACACTTTTCAAAGACACCATAATAGAGGCCCAACTTAAATGTATATCCCAAATTAAAAAACACAGTAAACGAACTAAAAAAGAGCCACCATGGCTTAACAACCATGTAAAAGAAGCAGTAAGAGATAAAAAGGCATCTTTTAAAAAGTGGAAGTCAAATCCTAGTGAGGTAAATAGAAAGGAGCATAAACACTGCCAAATTAAGTGTAAAAATGTAATAAGAAAAGCCAAAAAGGAGTTTGAAGAACAGCTAGCCAAAAAACTCAAAAGATAATAACAAAATGTTTAAGTACATCAGAAGCAGGAAGCCTGCTAAACAATCAGTGGGGCCCCTGGACAATCGAGATACAAATGGAGCACTTAAAGACAATAAAGTCATTGCAGAGAAACTAAATTAATGCTTTGCTTCAGTCTTCACGGCCGAGGATGTTAGGGAGATTCCCAAACCTGAGCCAGCTTTTGTAGGTGACAAATCTGAGGAATTGTCACAGATTGAGATGTCACTAGAGGACGTTTTGGAATTAATTGATAAACTTAACAGTAACAAGTCACAGAGAGCAGGTGGCATTCACCCGAGAGTTCTGAAAGAACTCAAATGTGAAATTGCAGAACTACTAACTATGGTTTGTAACCTGTCCTTTAAATTGGATTGTGTACCCAATGACTGGAAGATAGCTAATGGAACACCAATATTTAAAAAGGGCTCTAGAGGTGATCTCGGCAATTACAGACCGGTAAGTCTAACGTCAGTACTGAGCAAATTAGTTGAAACAATTGTAAAGAATAAAATTGTCAGACACATAGAAGAACATAACTTGTTGGGCAAAAGTCAACAAGGTTTCTGTAAAGGGAAATCATGTCTTTCTAATCTATTAGAGTTCTTTAAAGGGGTCAACAAATATGTGGACAAGGGGGATCCAGTGCACATAGTGTACTTAGATTTCCAGAAAGCCTTTGACAAGGTCCCTCACCAAAGGCTCTTATGTAAATTAAGTTGTCATGGGATAAGAGGGAAGATCCTTTCATGGATTGAGAACTGGTTAAAAGACAGGGAACAAAGGGTAGGAATGAATGGTAAATTTTCAGAATGGAGAGGGGTAACTAGTGGTGTTCCCCAAGGGTCAGTCCTAGGACAAATCCTATTCAACTTATTCATAAATGATCTGGAGAAAGAGGTAAAAAGTGAGGTGGCAAAGTTTGCAGATGATACTAAACTGCTCGAGATAGTTAAGACCAAAGCAGACTGTGAAGAACTTCAAAAAGATCTCACAAAACTAAGTGACTGGGCAACAAAATGGCAAATGAAATGTAATGGGGATAAATGTAAAGTAATGCACATTGGGAAAAATAACCCCAACTATACATACAATATGATGGGGGCTAATTTAGCTACAACGAATCAGGAAAAAGATCTTGGCATCATCATGGATAGTTCTCTGAAGACGTCCACGCAGTGTGCAGCGGCAGTAAAAAAAAAGCAAACAGGATGTCAGGAATCATTAAAAAGGGGATCGAGAATAAGACGGAGAATATCTTATTGCCCTTATATAAATCCATGGTACTTGGACAACAGAGTGGTGGTAGGAAGTGGCCAGGAAGGAGGGGCAGCCTTAAGGTGCTTCTGTGTGCTGGACATGTATTAACCCTTACTGGACATGTAGTAACCCTGAGCCAGAGGTGGTGGAATGGGAGGGCCTGGGATCTCCTAACAACCCCCTCCTATTAAGAAGAGAATGAAACCCTTTACATTGTAGACTATCCACTAGTGGGAGGAGGGGAAGAATGCATACCCTTCAAAACCCCTGGCTGTGGTTGGAAACTCATGGGGGTCAATATCCGTGCCCCAATCTTTCCAGGCACCCTGCCCCACCAGGGAGAGAGAGAACTGAGTGGATAACCTGATTGGAGGGTTGACTGAATCCTCCCCAAAAGAAAAAGACAGATCGACACCAGGCGTGAAGGTGGTCCAGAGGAAAATAGTCACCACATTTCTACAAAGGCCTGACACCCTAACCACTAGGTGATGCTTTCAGTGAATGTCTGGCATCGCAACTTGGTGTAGAATGCAAGCATTCTCTTTGGTTCTGCTGTAAGACCTAGAGAAGAGTGTGTGTGTGTGTGTGGGGGGAGGGGAATGGATCTTGACAAATTGTTGAAATGGCTCATGGATAGCCAATAATAGGAGGCCCAACAAAAACATCAGTGGAAACAGCTGTTCTAGATGGCTGCCCAACAACAACAGCAACTCATCCAGGAGCTGGTGGTGCAACAACAAGAACAGCAACAATGCCTGGTTCAACAACTGCAATGGGCAAGCATGATCCTTGCGGCTGGGACCCCAAGCCCCGCCATGACTACAAATCTTCTGGTAAAACTCAGGAAAATAGGGCTGGGTGACACCCCTGAAGCTTTCCCAGTCACTGTTGAATGGGTCCCCACAGCAGCTCAATAGCCACTTGAACACTGGACTATTTTTCTAGAGCCATATTGTACCAGGTTGTCTCCAGCTGCCTACCTTAGCCTTGACACCATGGATGCCCAGGACTATGTCAGGGTCAAGGCGGCCATCTTGGACATTTTTGCTATCATGGCCGAGACTTAAAGACACCACTTTTGGTGAGAAAAATTTCCCCAGGGGACCTGAACTTGAGTTGTGACCCAGAGCTTTAAGGAACACTGTTATCTGTGGCTCCATCCCAAAAAGTGGACCGGGGAGCAGGTGGCAGAAAAGGTGATGCTGGAACAATTTACACAGATTTTCCCTGGGGGCAGGCGGGCGGGGGCTGAGTGTAGGTGTTGTGACACTGGCCTGAGACATCGGCTGATGTAATCAAGCTGTCAGAAAATTATTAGGCAGCCACAGGCCCAATGGCAGGAACAACCAGAATGGAAGATCACAGAAGGGTGACCTCCAGGCCCGCCAAGGGGGGCAATCTTGGGGGAATTGAATGCTGACCCCTGCCTCCTGGACAATCTGCAGTTATGACAAAACCCTGGAAGGCTGGTTCCAGGCGAATGAAAGGGAAGAAGGGGAGCCTCTTCCTGAAGGAAGACAGCCCCCTCCCGCCGGCGCCCAACCTCCCCCACAGCAGTCAAGCAGCAGAAGAAAAACCTCGTCCAGGTGTTACTTTTCATGCAATGAGGTCATTTCCACTACAACTGTCCCTTCATGGATTGCGCCTATGGACAGGCATGGGCAACAGACACCTGAGCAAGACAGAGATCTGGCCAAGGTATTAGTCCTTGTATGAATCAACAGGATAGAAGTGCTGGCTCTAATAGACTCAGGGTGCAGTCAAATGCTGATCAGAGAACAACTAGCAGAATGTGGAAACAACATGGGGGACACCATCTATTTCCATGGTGTGATATGCACCTATATCCCACGAGGGAGGTACAGCTCAATGTAGGAAACCCCATGGGAAGAGTATGGACAGGTGTGGCCCATATGCTGGCTTACCCAGTGATTTTGGGCGAGGACTGGGAGTTCTTTGGGAAAGTCATAAAGTTGTGGGGCTACAACCCCCTGAAAGGGGAAGACCCTCAGGGAGAGGCCCTCAAGCTGCAAAAACCCGGAAAGCTGGCTGGAGTCGGAGAAATGGAAGATCCTGGTGAAGGGACCTCCTAACAGGAACAACACCCTCCCCACAACAGGGAAAACAGAAGACCTCACCCTCTCAAGACATGGACTTAAACTATGTTGACACTAGCACTTTTGTTGGTAAAACTTTTGATGGTCAGGAATGTGAAAAAACACCCCCCTGACTAACATAAGTTTCACCGACAAAAGCACCAGTATGGACAGAGCTATGTTGGTGGGGTATGCTCTCCCACTGACATAGCTGCCGCTGCTCGTTGGGGGCAGTTTAATTATGCTGGAGGGAAATCCCTCTTCTGTCAGCATAGATCAGCTACAGAGGAGACCTTACAGCAGCACAGCTGCAGTGGGACAGCTGTGTTGCTGTAAGGTTTATAGTGTAGACACAGCCTTACTAACGGCCAACATAGATTTTGTAAATGAACAAAAAGACAATCTGATCCTGAGCAGGGCATATGACCAGTTCGCCAGCATAAATGGAGACTGGTAGATCCACATCTGATGAAGCAGTGGCCCTGCTTCAAATTTAGGGAAGAGAGACTATACAGGGAGGCAAAAGATTCCCAAACCAGAGAAGTAAGAGTACATCTATTCCCAAAGAAGTTCCACAGGAGAGTATTACAGGTGGCACATGTGGTACCCTGTGTGGGACACTTAGAGCAAGAGAAGACGCTTGAAAGGGTAAGTCTCAGATTTTACTGGCCAGGTCAAGGACTACTGCATGTTATGCCCAGAGTGCCAACGGAAAGGACCCGAAAAGACCCCAAAAGCTCTGCTAGTCCCTCTCCAGGTAGTCCGAGTACTCTTCAAGAAGCTCAGCATGGACTTAGTGGGATGCCTGGAAAAGAGTGAAGCCAGGTACCAGTATATTCTGGTGATAATAGACTATGTCACACAGTACCTGGAGGCCATCCCCCTTCATTTGACCACGGTGGTTAACATCACCACTGAACTTATGAAGGTTTTTGCACAGGTAGGGATCCTAAATAGATACCTACTGACCAAGGGGCCAACTTTATGTCAAGGTTAATGGGGGAATTGTGTGACCTCTTAAAGATCAAGGTCTATCACCTCAGAGTGATGGGCTGGTGGAGTGCTTTAATAAAATATTTAAGAAGATGCTTAGAAAACTTGTGGCCTTGGACCCCTGTCTCTGAGGTGCCAGAAGCATGAACAAGGTTCTTCCAATTTGAACTGTTATATGGGAGGCAACCATGTGGGATTCTGAGCCTCCTCTGTGAGATGTGGGAAGAGAAGAGCAGAGCCTGTGAAAAAACAACACCGTACAGTATGTGATTTGCCTGAGGGAGAATTTGGAGACACTGCAGGCTTTAGCTAAAGAAAACCTGTTGAAGTCCCAGCAGAAGCAGGAACGAAGGATCCAGGATGCAAGAATTTGGACTCGGGTATAGGGTCTTGTTACTACTTGTTACCTCGGAATCGAAGCTACTGGCCAGGTGGCAAGGTCCATTTGAGGTGGTGAGGAAGGTGCGGATGGTCAGTTATGAAATTTGCCAGCCAGAAAAGAGAAAAGAAACAAGGATTTATTGTGTGAACCTGCTAAAGGCCTGGCAGGACCAAGAAGGCCTCCTCATAGCACCGTCTCTACTCGAACCTGAGTTTGTCCTACAGGCACCCTTAGACCATAATGCTGAACTGATACCTGTGGGAGAAGAACTCCAGCCTGAAGAAAAACAACAGTTTTGACAGCTGATAGAAGCCTTCACCTCAGTATTCTCCTTCCTTGAAAGATGTGGGAGACAGTCTGCTGGGAACTTCAGGCCATGTTGGAGTTAGGGGTGGTTGAGGAGTCCTATAGTGAGTAGAGGAGCCCCACCGTGCTTGTGCCAAAACCCGATCTGTCACCCTGATTTTGCACCTATTTCCTGAGAGTAAACACACTATCGAAATTTGATGCGTATCCTATGCCTAGAGTACATGACTTGCTGGACAGGCTTGGGGATGCCAAGTATATATTCACTCTTGACCTAATGAAGCGTTATTGGCAGATTCCTTTGACAACCAAATCAGGAGAGAAGACCACATTGTCCACACTTTTGGTCTTCACCAATTTAAGGCCATGCCCTTTGGTTTTCATAAAGCTGTGGCTACCTTCCAACGCATGATGATACTTCAACCGTACAGACAGTATGGCACAGCATACATCAATGATATTGTCATAATTTACAACTGGAACAATCACTTGAGTCACATCAATAGAGCAATCCCTCAAAGAGACAAGACTAACAGGTAACCTGGCCAAATGCAGATTGGCCACCTGGCAGGTGACTTACGTTAGCTATATTGTAGGGGGTAGGCACCTGAACCTGCTAATTGGAAAAGTTCAAGCCTTGGAGCAATGCCCCAGACCAATCACAAAAAAGCAGGTGCACCACTCCTGATTAGTCCAAAACCTGCAGCAAGGCATTTAAGACATTGAAAGAATAGTTAAGATGGGAACCAGTGCTCTCATACTCAGACTTTTCAAAACAATTCACATTACAGACAGATGTTTCAGATGTCGGTCTTGGGGCAATACTTTCACAGGATGGTGATGAGGGAGAACACCCCATTCTGTACCTCAGCAGGAATATTCATTAATTCTCAGTGTGGGCCAATCTATAACCCAGATTTATAAGAACAGCTATAGTGGGTGAGATCAATGATCCATCTAGCCCAGTATCCCTCTTTTCTGAAAGAGGCTAACTGTGACACCTTGTACCCCATATAATATCCTGTACCCAATGTTCACCACTTTTATATAGTTATGTTATATTTTGTACAAAGTATGCCTTGCAATGTATCATTTGACAACTCAAACTGATGAATATCATTGTCTTGTTAAGATGTGTGTAACAACACTGGGTGAAAAGCTATGAGATTTTACTGTATGATTGTTATTAGAATATGTTGTAGTTCTGGGTAATGCCCACAAACTAGTTTTTCAGAGAGAAAGACACACTGGCAACCCCAGACAGCCCACTTGACTTTGTCAGTACCTATCACTTACTTAAGCAGCCATTCTTCAGCAAAGGGAAGTATAAACAAGAACTTTACTTTTCTTCCCAGCTACAATGCAAATCTCACATACAGAGGGGAATATTTGTCTACACCCTGGTGGTGTCTGTGTGTGTGAGTAATCCTGAAAGAGAGGAGGAGGATATAAAAATAAAGGATAGTGACCTCCACAGGACCAGTCTCCTCTCCACCTTCTATCTCTGTGCTCATAACATCAATGAATATCTGAAGAACACTGAACTAATGGGATTGGTCCCAGGCAGAAAGGAAACCCAGCCTGTGAACTGAGAACTGTGAACTATCTGCAGCATCTGGTGTGATGAGAAAAATGTTTGTTTCAAATCCTATTTAGCTTGGTAAAGTTAAAAAATTAGCTTGCAGTTTTATCTTTTTATTTCTCTTGTAACCAATTCTGACTTTTAAGCCTTACTGCTTATAATCACTTAAAATCTATCTTTCTCTAGTTAATAGCTTGTATATTGTTTGAGCTAAACCGATGTGTTTGGTTAAAGTATTTGGGAATCTCTACTTAGTCAGCAAGGCTGGTGCATATTAATTACCCATTATTGGAATGACAGATTACTTCTGAGCTTTTACTGTCCAGTGGGAAGTACAAGATGCACATTTCTGGGGGGCACCCCCTCCAGAGCCTGTCTCATGTATCTGTGAAAAATTGCAGGGGAGTCCCGATATCCCTGGGGTAGGACTGTCCATCAGAATTGTCTGCCTTCCCATGTGAATGCAGTTTTATACTGACACAAGGTAGCTAGTGGCAGAGACCAAAACACATTAGCTATGTCCAAAACAGTGAAAATTCAGAATTGGGGTCCAAGACAGGCTAGCATTTCAGGGTACACTGCCACTACTGAGGCTGGTGAATTGTCCAGAGCATTAATCATAGAATATCAGGGTTGGAAGGGACCTCAGGAGGTCATCTAGTCTAACCCCCTGCTCAAAGTTCAATCCCCAAATAGATTTTTGCCCCCGATCCTTAAATGGCCCCCTCAGGGATTGAACTCACAACCCTGGATTTAGCAGGCCAATGCTCAAACCACTGAGGCACCAGGTACCATTTGGCTTTCTCACTGGCCACATAGCAGCATTACAAGGGGATGCAACCGCTCTAATCAATCCCCTCTGTTCCAATTCCCCAATAGTTACCGCCACCTCTGCCAATGCCTCCTGAGGAATAGGATATTGTTTCTGGGGGTGCGTCCCCTCCCTCTAGCAGTACCTCCATGCTGCCCCTACCCCAATCCAGGTTATCTTTAGCCCACACAGGGATGTGTTCCCACCCAGCCGGGGGTGGTGGGAGGGCATGTGCCACTTTAATGGTCATAGTAGCTATCCCCATAGGAATGGTATAGCCCTGACCGTCCTGCGTCTGCCCCAGGAAACATACCCAGTTGGCTAAGTCCAGTACAAGTCCCAGCTTGTGTAAATCTCCTGCCCCCAACAGATTTAGCACATCATTACAACCCCACATAATCTCCCCTTCCCCCCAGATTCCTTTGATCTGTCCCTGCCTCAGGGTTAACTGTGTCTCCCCTCCCGTTGCCCCTACAATTGTCACAGTTCCTTCTGAGGGCATCCCCTGTCCCCATGTGGTTAAGCTGATGGCTGCTCCAGTGTCTATCAAAAAAATCCCTCATGGGACTCCCTTCGATTGCCCAGTGGAGCGTGGGGTGACCAGATGCATCCCGTCCTAAACTGAGAACATGGACAGGACGCCTCCCAGGGCACCCCTAAGTCACAGCATCCACCTCTGTCCCCCCCCCCTGTTTCAGGGGGGGGGGGGGGGGGCAGGGGTCCTGGCACTGAACACATTCCTGTCTCCAAGCAAAATTGTGTGTCTGGAATTTCAGGTGGACCCAGTCCCCTGGCCTCTGGGGCCACTTTCCCCCTGATCTGTTAAGATCCTGGGTAGTCAGTTTAGCCTGCAGTCTCTGGATCTGTTGCTCTATAGCTGCTCCCTCGTCCCTGACTACCCCCCCAAAGCCACGACCTCTCCCTCTACCTCCTCCCCTCCGGGCTGACCCACCCCTTTCCACCTTGTACTGATCCCCTGCAATAATAACATGGACCAGCTCCCCCCCCCAATGCATCTGTCTCCACACATCTGCCTGTTCCAGAAACTGGGGTAGCTGATTGGGAGCAAGTTCAGGGTGCTGCAACCTTAAATGCCGCACGAACTGCGGATTGCTCAGTCTCCAGCAATTCCACACCCCTACTATGCTCCACACCTCCACCAGATCCTGGTTCCCCTGTCTGGGGTATCACCCATGGACCGTCCAGGGGATCCACCCAGCACTGTGCCCATGCCTGTATGCGATTAAGTGTATCCCACCCTGTTTCCCCAGGAATTCGCTTCATCTTATTCATCCCCGCAGTACGAGAGTACACCCCAAACAACTGTTTTGCCACCTGTCCAGGGATTAGAAATGGGTGTGACAGTCCTGCCACATTGATTCCTAAGGTGCCCTGTCCCAAAAGACTACACCATATGATCATAGAATCATAGAATATCAGGGTTGGAAGGGACCTCAGGAGGTCATCTAGTCCAATCCCCTGCTCAAAGCAGGACCAATTCCCAACTAAATCATCCCAGCCAGGGCTTTGTCAAGCCAGGCCTTAAAAACCTCCAAGGAAGGAGATTCCGCCACCTCCCTAGGTAACGCATTCCAGTGCTTCACCACCCTCCTAGTGAAATAGTGTTTCCTAATATCCAACCTAGACCTCCCCCACTGCAACTTGAGACTGTTCTCCTTGTTCTGTCATCTACCACCACTGAGAACAGCTGAGCTCCATCCTCTTTGGAACCCCCCTTCAGGTAGTTGAAAGCAGCTATCAAATCCCCCCTCATTCTTCTCTTCTGGAGACTAAACAATCCCAGTTCCCTCAGCCTCTCCTCATAAGTCATGTGCTTCAGACTCCTAATCATTTTTGTTGCCCTCCGGTGGACTCTTTCCAATTTTTCCACATCCTTCTTGTAGTGTGGGGCTCAAAACTGGACACAGTACTCCAGATGAGGCCTCACCAATGTCGAATAAAGGGGAACGATCACGTTCCTCGATCTGCTGGCAATGCCCCTACTTATACAGCCCAAAATGCCCTTAGTCTTCTTGGCAACAAGAGCACACTGTTGACTCATATCCAGCTTCTCGTCCACTGTGACCCCTAGGTCCTTTTCTGCAGAACTGCTACCTAGCCATTCGGTCCCTCATGAGTTAGACCCTCCATCTTCCTGCCCACCTCCACTAGTCACAGTGGAGGCACAGTACTACCTCCCGGTCCTTCAGGGACAAGGGGTGGATTTCTGCCTGTTCTACTACTTGTGGGGCATGGTCCTCCCACCCCGCAACTCGGGCCACTATTCAAGCCTCCTGTAGTTCCTCCTTGGTAGCCTCTCTCGCAGGGGCTGTAACTGTGGATCGCTGGCAGTGGTGGGTACAGTGTTTTTTCAGGATAGGGTGGTGGAGGTATCTCCTTCAGCTCCATTAGTGGGGTGGATGGTTTCGGGTCCCCAAGTCCATTGCTCCCATGTTTACATTGATACAATTCCTCCTCTAAGTCTCTGACTCTCCCCAGCAGTTCATCCCTCTCTCGCCGGATTGCCTCACAAGACTTCTCTGTCCATGCAGCATCCCCGTGCCTTCAAATCCGCTACCTCTACCGCTGACATGGATTTTTCTGTTAAAATCCATTGCTGATCCACAATCCCCTCCAAATCCTTAATGTGTTGGAGGAGATCGGCTTCCCTTTTTACCCAGTATGCCATTCCAGCACACAAACCTTGTAATACCATTCCCTTTTTCCTACATTCCTTTCCCTTGGAGTCTCCCAAAACCTCCCCCATCTCCTTCTCAATCTCATCCCAGGTGGACCCCTGCACCTGGTATGGGCCCTGATTCTTCCTTATCCATTTGTTTAAAAAATCTGTTACCACAGCTTGCCAGAACCCGCAACTATCATCACGAGAGTTCGCCATACCCCCTCCAAGCAGCTGTGCGGACTGTTGGGGAGGGGCACTTACAGGCTGCCACTCACCTATCTGATGCGATGCATCCGAGTCACGGCACCAAGATCTTAGAGAGCTTATTCCTTCACTCTCCCACTTCCCTGGTCCTTCTCGCATGAACAGAGAGCAACAATACCTGAAGTCCGAAGGTGCAAACAATTCGATGTTTATTGGGTGAACTTCCAGCAAGCTTAAATCCAAGTTCCTTTTTCCTTATTTTCGAATCCCAACTTACTTCCTGTTTGCCCCTAATTTATATAGTAATATTCTTAGCTATACCTTAACCAATCATTCTACTAAAATTTAACCTAACCAATCCTAACATATTGTAACATGATTTGCTAACCAATTATATCCCACCACCTTAATTAGTTTACGCTCAGCAAAATTCATTATACAGCAGACAGAAACAATCACAGAACCAGACAGAGACCATGCAAATAAACATAGCAAAGTGGGAACTATAATAACAAAACAATACAGAAGTGAGGATTTCACAACTACATCTGTACAGACATAAGGGTTTCCCAGCTGTGTCTATTGATAAGTGAGTTCTTACCAGACAGAAAACTATCAAACTAAATTTCCTTTTACATCTTCTAGGCTCTTCCCTTTCTCTGGAGGTGATATATCGGATCACCTTCCTAACAATCCCAGATTGCCTTATTTCAATATGGCTAGTTTGGAATGTGAGGATGTGACTGCACGCTTCCCAGTTTATGGCTGCCTCTTAGCCAAAGGCATTGGCCTAAGAACAGGGCTTCAAACTGTCACAGTGAGAGAAGGCCCTTACACAGATTCTTTCTTTTATAACTCTATAACTAGCTAAATGATAAACATATACCTAAATTCTTTACAGACAGGCTTGAATATCTATATCCTAACATATACCCTGTCATTGAGTCCCAGCTTCTGCAAGTTGGAGGTTTAGGGACACCCAGAGCATGGGTTGCACCCCTGACCATGTTGGTGTCTCTTTACAGAAGCCGTGTTGATTCCTACCCAACATATAGTGTTTATCTATTTGTCTGATAATTTTGTTCTTTACTATAGTTTCAATCAATTTGCCTGGCACTGAAGTTAGGCTTACCAGCCTGTAATTGCCAGGATTGCCTTGAGACTTTTTAAAAAATAACGGTGTCAAGGCTGATTCCCCACTCTGGCAATTTGAGTGCAGAAGGTGGGGGCCCGCAAGGATTCTAAAAATTAATTCTGGCCACTCCAAGCTCGTATTAAACTCCCAAGGTTACAGTTTCTCTCTTACCTTGGATGGGTAGGTGCTGCCACTCCCCAGAGGAGGGGAGTGAGGGACCCCTGCCCCAGCTGTTGCTGCGGCTGTGGGCACCACCACCACTACCACTTGAGAAGGGTCCCTCCTGCCTGGCCACCGGACTGCCTGCTGGAGCCGTTGCTGCTACATTTGCTGCCTGGGAGCTGCTGGAGCCTTGAGGAGGAGGAAGAAGAGGAGGATCGTCTGCTGCTGGGGGAGTGTGCAGGGACTCTGCAGACCACCGTGCAGAAGGGGGTCTTCTAGGGACTGAATAAGTTTCAAACTGTGCTCTTTTGGTGAGGGTCTTGACTGTGTCTGTGGAGACATAGGGGGTCCTGTGGTGTGGAGCCTGCCCCCTGGTCCGTCCATGTCCCCCCCCCATACCCCACCACTGTCCCCTCCATCACCTCCCACTGGCCACTTACCATCTGCCTCAGCTCCTGCCTCCGGGACTCAGCTCCTTGCTTTGCTTGCCATGCCCTGTTTACAATGCTTGGGCCTGAAGCAGCAGCCAGCAAACTCTGACTTTTTGCAAGTGCATGTGGGCACACGTGCCTCCCCCCAACTTGGGCTGACTCCTCCCTGCAGTAGACGCCCACCTTTCCCCTTACTACCTGCCCCATCTGCCCCTTACAGCCTTTTGCTCCCCCCTTTTGCCCCAGCCCCTCAGCAGCTTCAGTTTGTTTGCCTGCCCTACTCCTCCCCTTGCAGTTGTGTTTGCTCATCTGCCCCACCCCAGCCCCTTGGTTGCCCTGTGCTATCTCCAGCCTGTTTGTCCTGCCCCCCACCACAGTTCCCCTGCTCTGATTAGCCCCTTGGTCGGTGCGTCCATGCCCCCCTCCCATGTGCTTGTGCCCCTCCCCTGTTTCAGTTGAACCCCTGTGTCACTGCTCTCCCCCAATGCTATTATAGCCACCCTCTCCTAGTGCAGCTAAAGGAGCCGGAATCCCATCTTTTGTTGGTGACTGACCCCCACTCTGTCCTTGCCTCTATAGGCCCGCCCATCCGCCTCTCCCCTTCTAGCGCCCTCCTCCTCTGCCTGCAGCCTAGTGGGGAGGAGTGGTCGACCTGTCCCCCGTTTCCCTACCCCCTCTGGTGTTTGTCCTCCATCCCCACTTGTTATGGTGGGGGACAAGGCGGGTGGGACCCCTCAGGCAGACCCTGCTACCCCTTCTCCACTTGCCCCCCCATCATCTCTTGTGGCTCCCGCCTCTTCCGCTGCTGCCAAACCACCCACCAATGCCCCCTCTGGGGCACTGGCAGTGGCAGGCAAAGGGGTGGACTCCACAGCTGCCACGTCTCTTGCCCCCTCCAATTCTGGGGGCCCCCCCAGCTGGCAGGAAGGGCCAGGGGAAAAAGAAGGGCAAGGGCCCTGCCAAGAAGGCTAAGCCCTCCATAGTAGGGGCTGCCCCCTCTGCCACAGCCCTGCCACTGGCTGCGGCGTCCCTCCCCATTGCTCCCTCCACCAGCTCTGGGGGTGCCCCTCTCCCAGCCCCCAGGGCATATGCCCCCACCTGCCGCTATGTCATCTCTCCCAGCCACCGCCTCTGCTACCATCTCTAGCAGCTGGGACCCCTTCCCCACCTTGACCAGGAAGCATGGTGTCTGTTGCCTCCTGGTGCCCGCCTTGCCCCACGTGAGACCTACATGCAAGCGTTGGCGAGGGTTGTGGGGCCCACAACCATAGTGGCGGCCTCCAAAATGTACGGAAAGGTGGTCTTCTTCCTGGCATTGGAGGCTGCCGCCCAGGAGGCAATGGAGAAGAGCCTGGCAGTGGGGGGAGTGTTCGTCCCCCTGGAGCCACTGGATGATCTGGGCATCGGAGTGGTCCTGACTTCCTTCCCTCCATTCCTCCCTAATGCTGCCCTGCTACCTTGCCTCTCTACCCTGGGGAAACCCCTCTCCGTAGTCAGCCCTCTCTCACTGGGCTGCAAAGATCCCACCCTCCGTCATGTCCTCTTATTCCGCCGGCAGGTGCAGCTTCAACTGCCGCTGGCGGCGCGTGACGTAGAGGCGCTTGTGGGGTCCTTTTTGGTCCCTTAGCAGGGGGTCCACTACCGGGTGCATTATTCCACAGGGGAGGCCCGGTGCTATCTCTGCCAGGTGATGGGACACATCCAGAGGGACAGAGGAGCGTCTGGGTCCCCCGAGCCCCAGCAAGGCACCTCCCCAGCCCACCTCTGCTCCTGCTCGGGCCCTAGGGGCACTCCAGTGCGCCCAGATGACCAGGACAGCCCAGCCTCCACTGCGTGCAGTCTGGCGGGGCCTGTGGAGGAGGGTGTGGCGGAGGTACCACCAGGCGTGGGAGAGGGTCTGCCCCATCAGGAGTTTTCCCTCCCTCGTGCCACCCCACCACTACCTCCCCAAGTCCCCATGCCATTGTCCTTACCCCCCGGCCCGACCCCTGCCAGCCAGCCTGCAGATGACACCATGGAGGGCTGGGTCCTTGTACAGGGGAAGTGTGGCAAGTGGAAGGCTCGGTCTCAGCTGCTCCCCTCTGATGTGGAGGATGCAGAGGCCGCTGTAAGATCAGGAAGGGGACCATGGATGCTGAGCCTTCTGCCTTGCCCCCCCAGTGAGTTCTGTCCACTGGAGCTGGCTGGGGAAGACGTGGCAGCAAGGGGGGGGCAGCACTGCTCCTCTTCTGGATTTCCTCCTTGAGGAGGCCTCTGATGGAGCCCCTCCCGCCCCCTAGTCACCAAAGCCCCCTGCAAGCTCTGAGGCGAGCGTCGCTTCGAGTGCTGATGGGGAGGTCCCTGGGGTGGTGGAGATTGAGGAGATTGAGGCCCTGGGTCTGATCCCGGTCACACAAGGGGAGGATGACCCTTTGCCAGCAGGCCTCAGTCTGGGTGCCTTTACACTGCACCCCTTCTCCTCCCTTCTCATGAATGCTGCTCCCACTCTCACTTCTAGGGAGCCCCTGGACTCTTCCACCTGCCCAGCCACGCACAACATCTCGTTGAAGGCCACCGAGCCCATCAAGGCAACGGCCAGTGCCCCATGGCTGGGCCCCAAGTCACCAGGGGCACCCCTTGCTGATGCAGGGCAGCTGACCTCCTTTCCGGGTGGGGGCCCTGGTGCTGATTCTACACCTATCGATGCTGTGGCTGCAGCACCTGCTATGGCGCAAGAGACAGGCATCACTGAGGGCCCCCTTCCCATTTCCCTGATGTCTGAGCCTGGACGAAAGCTAGCACCCCACGGTAGCTCGGCTGCCGAAGCCCACGATCCCTGTTCTACCCCTCTCCCCGATTCCGTTCCTGATCCCTGCACCACCCCCAATGCTGATCCCGTCTCCCTCCCCTCTACCTCCCAAGCTGCTGCAACCCCTGGGTTGTCTCGTTCCCCTTGCCGGTGTATCACCCCCAGGGAGCGGCCTTCATGTTCCCCTGTCCTGCTATTTTCCCTCCGCTGCCCCGCACTGAGCCGGGGTCTGAGGCAGGCTGCAGGGCGCCTGCACGTTGGGCGCCATGCCAGGGGTCCACCCCCTGCCTGTCCATCTCTGTAGGCCACGGAGGTTTGACAGGGGCCCCACCAGAGGACAGCCAAGGGCCTGTGACCCCACCCTCCCGCTAGGCTGTGAGAGGAGCTGAGAGAGTTTCTCCAGGATACCTGTGGGTCCTGGAACAAGGTGCAGCTTGCTCTCCAGCTCTGGGGGGACTTTTATCAAATCCTCCAGGCTGTGAGGGCCATTTTGGGGGAGGGTAAAGGGACCGGGAGGCTGGTCGCTTCAGCCTACCAGTGAACCCACTGCTTCCGTGACCCCTGCTTACTTACAGGGTCGGTCACGGATTGCTGCGTGGCCCAACGGTGGCAACGAGCGTCCCTGCCAGCGAGGATCCTCCCCAAGCCCTCCCTATGGCACCTGTCACCTTCGCTACACTAAACTCCAGGGGCTGTAGGGTGGGTCTCCGCAGGTGCCAGATGCTCTCCTTCCTTTGGGAGTGGGGGTACTCTGTGGTTTTCCTGGAGGAGACCCATATGGATCCAGCTGCCAAAGCAAGTTGTTGGCTGGAGTGGGGGGACAGGGTCTATTTTAGCCACCTCACAGCTTGCACTGCTGGATTAGCTCCCCTGTTCTCCCCTGACCTACAGTCTGAGGTGCTGGGGGTTGCCAAGGCTGTGCCGAGCTGCTTGCTGCACCTCTGGGTCCGCATGGAGGGGCTGGTGGTCAATCTCATCAATATTTATGCCCCAACATTGGGCCCGGAGCAGCTGTGATTTTTCCAACAGGCATCCACCTTCCTCGGCTCCTTGGATCCTCGCGAGTGCCTGGTCCTGGGTGGGGACTTTAACACCACCCTCGAGGAGCAGGACCACTCAGAGACCGAGCGGTGTCCAGCCGCCATGAGTGTCCTCTGGGATGTTGTCGACCATCACTCCCTGGTGGACGTCTGGTGCGACCATCACCTGGACGACATTTCGACATTCACCTTTGTCCAAGTGGAGGCCCATCGGTCGCGCCACTCCCGGTTGGACTGCATTTACTTATCATGCTGTCACCTTTCATGAGCCCACTCATCCAGCATCTGGCCAACCCCGTTCTTGGATCACCATCTGGTGACCATGATGGCCTCTCTCAGCATGGAGAGGCCTATTGGAACTTTAATAACAGCTTGCTGGAGGATGTGGGCTTCGTGGCATCCTTCCAGGAGTTCTGGCTGGCCTGGCGAGGGCAGAGGTGCGCCTTTCCCTTGGCACGGCGGTGGTAGGACGTGGGGAAGGTGCATGCCCGGCTCTTCTGCCGTGATTACACCCGGAGCACCAGCCAGCAGAGGGATGCGGCGATAGAGCAGTTGGAACGGGAGGTCTTAGAGCTGGAGAGGCATCTGGCTGCCAGCCCCGAGGATCCATCCCTTTGTGGAGCGTGCTGGGGGAAGCGGGAGGAGCTCCAGGCCCTCGAGAACCATCGGGCCTGGAGTGCCTTTATTCGATCCCACATCCACCTCCTTTGGGAGATGGACCTCAGCTCCCGCTTCTTCTACGCCCTTGAGAAAAAGAGCGGGGCTAGGAAGCACATCACCTGTCTTATGGCAGAGGATGGCATCCCCATCACAGATCTGGAGAAGACGCACAGGAGGGCCAGGGCTTTCTACACGAGCCTGGTCAGTGTGGTCTCCCAGACAGACAGACAGCTCTCACTCTCGCCGAGCTCTCAGAAGCTCTCCGCCGCATGCCCACTAATAAATCCCCGGGAATGGATGGGCTGACCGTGGAGTTCTACTGCGTGTTCTGGGATGTCCTCGGCCTGGACTTTGTCACCATCTGGGCCGAGTCCTTGGAGAGCGGGGTCATCCCTGTGTCATGCAGGCGAGCCTTGCTCGCCTTGCTTCCAAAGAAGGGGGACCCCCACGACCTTCAGAATTGGTGTCCCATTTTGCTCCTTTGCATGGACTATAAGGTCGTAGCGAAGGCCATCTCACTGCGGCTGGGGTCCGTGCTGGTGGACGTGGTCCACCCCGACCAGACCTACACCATCCTGGGCCGTACCACCTTTGACAACCTGTATTTTGTCCAGGATCTCTTGGAGCTCGGGTGTAGGGATGGTCTGTTGTTCACTCTTCTGTCCCTGGATCAGGAGAAGGCATTTGACAGGGTGGACCACGGGTATCTCCTGGGCACTCTTGAGGCATTCAGCTTCAGATCCCAGTTGGTGGATTTTCTCCAGGTGCTGTATGCCTCCGCGGAGTGTCTGGTCAGGCTCAACTGGACCCTGACCAAGCCGGTCAGCTTCGGGTGCGGGTGGCGGAGTCCTGCTCAGTGTGACAGAGTCTGGTCCTGGCAGAAGTCACCAAAATCAGAGACCCCCAGGACTACGACTGAGGAGACTGGCTCGATCCCCTGACGCTTGCTCAGCGCATGGAGCTCTCCAGCCCTCATACTCCCTGGTGTGTACTTCAGAAGGTGAGGGCCGCTTTACCACCCACTGCTCAGGTCTACGTCGACTGGGTCCTGTGGGAGGGCGCCCCCCTGCCCACCCTACACCCCAGGCCCTTCTCATCGGGCCCACCCGGCCATCACACCCCTTCACCGTGAGCTGGCTGCATGAACTGCAGCCTGCTCATTTCCGGACCGCGCCAAGGAGACATCTGTACATGCTTGTGCTCCATACCCTTCATGTCCTCACTCTCGTGTCCCGCCCCGTCACGAGGTGGAGGGACCTCCTACCACCTCTGGAGGGTGAGGAACCCTGGTGGGCCAGCCTATATTCCACCCTGGTCCCGAAGCCCGCTGGGGATATTAGTTGACGGCTCCTTTATGGAGCTGTGAGCACGGGCGTGTTCTTGGTGTGGTTCACCCCTGTCCTGGACACCTGCCCCTTCTGCGGCCTGAGGAAGACCCTGGTGCACGTGTATCCGGAGTGTTCCAGGTTGCAGCCCCTATTCCGGCTCCTCTTAGATATCCTGTCACATTTTTGGCTGCACTTTCCCCCTCACCTCCTTATCTATGCACTCCCTGTCTGTGGCCCCACTAAGTCACAGGACCTCCTTGTCAACCTCCTCCTAGCACTGGCCAAAATGGCCATCTACAAGACCAGCGAGAGGAGGTTGGCTGACGGGGTTTCCTGTGACTACGGGGCCTATTTCCAATCCTCTGTGTGCTCACACATCTGGGCGGAGTTCCCCTGGGTGCATAGGTGCCGACTCCATGGGTGCCTGGGCGGCATCCGCTGGCTCCCTTGACACCTTCGAGGAGCAATGGGCGCTGTCTGGGGTTCTCTGCTCAGTGTCCCCGTCAGGTTCCCTTCGTTTAGCCCTGTGACCTCAATCCTGTCCCTGTTATATCTTTAGTTGTCCCCTGTAATTAATTGAGATCCTGGACTTTGTGGATCCTCCCCTTAGGCTGGGGGAGGTCCTTTAGTAGTGGGCGGGTTTCTGCCCACCCACTTCCAGGATCCCAACAGGACCAGACTCCTGCACTCAACTGGTCTGGGTCTGTCACAATACACGTGTAAGCGGGGGAATGGTCCTGCTATTGTGGGGAACTTTCCTGGCTTCTGCACTACCCTGATGAAGTGGGCTAGCGAAAGGATCTGAGTCCTCGCTCCCACTTCCTTTACCCAAAGGCCTCCCTGCCCTCGAGGACTCCCCTTCCACTCTCCTGTCTGGCAGAGTCCTCATAACCCCAACAAGGTTGGGCCCAGGATTTTTGGGGGGCTCGACCCCCAACCCTGCTGTGGTCACCCAGGACAGGGGCTAGGGTGTCCCCACTCCGGGGTACTCTCTCTGCACTGGGCACCTCCCTGACCCATTGATCTTTTCATACAATTTAAAGCAAATACAAGTTGTTTAATTAACAATTACTTAAAAAAAAAGAATAAGGAAAAATGGGAACGGTTAAAGGAAAATACATCACCCTGTTCTGTGGCAGGGAACATTACAAACAGTGTCTCTGGAACGTCAGGGCAGTTCACAGTCTGTTCCTTGTAGGTTCCAGGCCTCATTCTCAGTCCCTGGCTGTGCTGCAGAGATGCTGTGGGTTGGACATTTGCTCTGGCGGTGGCCACACACTCTCAGGCTCTAGGTGGCAGGACTCTTCTTCCCAGCATTGCCCCCGCCCTGTCAGGGTTATGATCCCCCTCCAAGTCTGGCCTGCAGAGCCTCTTGGCTGAGGCGTCTCCCTGTGCTGGGCCCATTGCCCAGGGTCCCCCTCACTCTCCCCAGCTGCTCACCGCACCCAGCTCCGGACTGCTCCAGCCCCAGCCCCAGCTCCAGCTCCACACTGCCTCAGCACGGCTGCTGCTCCTGCTCTGCCTTCAGCTCCCTGGGCTGCTTCTCTGGCCTCTCTGGCTCTGGTTGATACAGCTCTGCTCCCAGGACAGGTCTGCTCTGCAGGCTGCTTCTGTGACTCTGCTCCCAGCTCTGACTTGCTTCCTGGGGTGCTTGTCTGGCCCCTCTGGCTCTGGTTGCTGCAGCTCTCCTCCCAGGGCAGGTCTGCTCTTTCTGGGCTCTGCTCTGGCTTTTGGGCTGCAGCTCTGCTTCCAGCAGCTTAGCTTGGGCCCCTGCTCTCTCCTTAGCTCAGCCCCACTATGACTCAGGCAATTCCAGCTCACACGGAGGACAGGACCCCCCCGGCCTCCTGACTCCCTGATTAGCCTGCCCGCCCTGTCAATCAGGCTGATCTGGAGCATTGGCCTCTCCCCATTGTTCCTGGGGACTGTCAGTCTCAGGATCCTGATTTCCCATCGACCCTTCCCCTTTTAGTGCTGGGAGCTAGCCAACCAAAACACCCCCACTGAATGTTAGTAAGGGGGCAACAGGCCCCTTACACATGCACCTCTAATTTTACTAATAATTACATGAACTAAACAGTATTTTTCACATTTCAAGGACTACAATGACTTAGAATAAAGGGATATTTTTACCCGGCTGATTCTGGGAAACCTTCCTGGGAAAGGACATCAACCACTTTGTTAGAGGCTCCTGAAATGTGTTTTTTTTTGTTAGTCTCTTTGACTGTAAAGCCACTTCAGTGCAACATGGTCAGTCTGCAGGTCGAAATGCCATCCCCAAATGTATGGGCGTAGCATCTCCAGGGCATACACAATGGCACAACATTCCTTTTCTGAGACTGACCAGTAGCTTTCCCTCTCAGAAAGTTTTTTGCTGAGATACACAACAGGATGGAGTTGCTAATCTGGCCCTTCCTGCATTAAAACTGCTCCTACACCAGGCTTGGACGCATCTGTGGTTTCGATGAAAGGTTGGTCAAAGTCCGGGACCCTTAGTACAGGGTCAGACGTAAGGGCCGCCTTAAGCTGGTTAAAGGCTTTTTGACACTTTTCAGTCCACTGAACTGCATTTGGATGTTTTTTCCTGGTTAGGTTTGTCAGTGGGGTGCAATTTTGCTGCCCAAGAAGGATTGGACCTGTTTCTTTGACTTAGGGACAGGCCAATTTTGGATAGCATTTCCTTTAACCTGTAGGGGGTTGATAGTTCCTTGACCCACCTGGTGCCCAAAGTATGTTACTCTGTTTAGGCCTATTTGACATTTTTGGCCTTAACGGTTAATCCTGCCTCCCTTATGTGCTGGAAGACAGCTTGAAGGTGTTCCAGGTATTCTGCCCATGAATCTGAGAATATAGCCACATCGTCAAGGTAGGCGACTGCAAATTCCCCAAATCCAGCCAGAAGGTTATCTACCAGTCTCTGGAAGGTGGCGGGTGCATTTCACAGTCTGAAAGGGAACACATTAAATTTATACAGCCCTACATGGGTAATGAAGGCTGACCTTTCCTTGGCTTTCTGCAGCACTTGCCAGTACCCCTTAGTTAAGTCTAAAGTCCCAGTTTCTCCAATAGCTCATCTGTGCGTGGCATTGGATAGTTCTCTGGCTGAGTTACAACATTTAGCTTATGGTAGTCCATGCAAAAGCAGATTTCCCCATTGGGTTTGGGAACCAGAACCACTGGAGAGGCCCATGCACTCTCAGAGGGGCGAGTTACACCCATTTGTAACATGTCCTTGATCTCCCTTTCTATTGCGGTTTTGGCTTGAGGAGCCATCTGGTAGGGTTGGGCTCTAATTGGGCGAGCATCACCTGAGTCCAATGGAGTGGTACGCCCATTCTGTCCATCCCTGGGTGGCTGATAACATTGGCGCGGAGCTGGTGCACAGCTCCTGGATTTGCTGTTGCTGATTACACCCAAGGGTGATGGAAAGGCTTATTTTTTCAACGCCACCATTGCTTTTTCCTTCATAGTAGACTCCATCAGGCCACTCAGTGTCATCTCTCTCCTGGGCTGTAAACTGGAGAACCTTGATTTCTCGGGAATAAAAGGGCTTTAGAGAATTAACATGGTATACTTTAGGCTTTAGGGTGGGGTCTGGGAATGCTATGAGGTAATTAACAGCTCCCAGATGCTCTTGGACCATAAATGACCCCTCCCACGATGATTCTGTCTTTTTGGCCTGGAGCGTTTTCAGGACCATGACTTGGTCACCTACTTTGAAGGAACGTTCTCTGGCATGTTTATCATACCAGGCCTTTTGCTCTTGTTGAGCATCCTATAGATTTTCTCGAGCAAGGGCTATGGAGTCCTTGAGGGTGTTTTTCAGGTTGGTTCCAAAGACCAAAATGTTAGTTCCTGGAGAAGATGTAACCCCCTCCCATTGCTGCTTCACCAACTGTAATGGCCCCTTAACTTTGTGGCCATAAACGAGTTCAAAGGGTGAAAACCCCAGACTGGGATATAGTACAGCCCTGTAGGGAAAGAGCAACTGCTGCAATACAAAGTCCCAATCATTGGAGTGCTCATTCACGAATGTATGTATCATGCCCCCCAAAGTTCCATTAAACTTCTCCACTAGGGCATTCGTTTGATGGTGGTAAGGGGTGGCAACCAAGTGGTTCACCCCAGGAGCTTCCCAAAGATGTTTCATGGTCCCTGCCAGGAAGTTAGTTCCCGAATTTGTAAGGATGTCAGAGGGCCAACATACCCTGGCAAAAATGTCTGTCAATGCCTGGCTCACGCTTTTAGCCCTGGTGTTGCTTAGAGCTACTGCTTCCAGCCATTGGGTGGCAAAATCCATGAAGGTCAGTATGTATAGCTTTCCTCTGGGTGTCTTCTTAGGGAAAGGACCCAGAATACCCACAGCTACATGCTGAAATGGAACCTCACTGATGGGGAGTGGCTGGAGAGGGCCCTTGACCTGGTCTTGGGGCTTTCCCACCCTCTGGCACACCTCACAAGACCGGATATAGGTAGAAATGTCCTTGCCCATTCCCTCCCAATGAAATGTCTTCCCCAAACAGTCTTTGGTCCTATTTACCCCAGCATGGCCACTAGGGTGATCATGAACTAAGCTCAAGAGCTTTTCCTTATACTTAGTTGGAACTACCAACTGTCTCTGAGGATGCCAGTCCTCCTTGTGCCCACCAGAAAGGGTTTCCTTGTATAAGAGTCCTCCTTCTACAACAAACCTAAACCTATTGGAAGAGCTGAGAGGCGGTGAGTCGCTCTGTGCTGCCGTCCAAGCTCCCTTGAGACTTTCATCTGCTTCCTGCTCTGCATGGAACTGCTCCCTTGATGCTGGAGACATTAGTTCCTCACTGGGTTGTGGACTTGGGCTTGGTCCCACTGGAAGCAATGCAGGTAATGGGGTTGTCTCTGGTTGTGAACCGCTTTCCGCTGGTGCACTAAGTTGTATTTCAGGCTCTGGTTGAGTTTCTTGTTCTGGTTTAGCTGCTGCTGCAGGTGCAGGCTCTGTGGCGCCCTTTGGTGCTGGCTCCCATGACTCTGGTGGGGTTGCACGCATGGGCTTTGGTGCTGACTGCTTCACCAGTTCTGATTCTTGGGCTTGTTCTGGCTGGGTCCCAGGAACTGGATCTACAACTGCTGTGATAGACTTTGGTCTGTGGTCTGGTTTCACCACCTCTGGCTGCATCCCTGTAGGAGGCTCAGGAATGGAATTAGGTGTGAAGGCCTGTTGCAGGTGACCATCCCCACCCTTTTTGTTTGCTTTACATGGTTGGCTAGTCTTTTCCCAGCAGCATGGGAATGGGATAATCATCATAGACTGCAAAAGTCCATATTCCTGACCAGCCCTTGTACTGGACAGCCAACCTGGCTGTAGGCAAGTTAAAGAGTTGGCCTTAAAAGGTTGCACCATCACTTGGGCCTCTGGGTTGATGAATTTGGGGTCCACCAGGGATTGGTGGATAGCTGACAGCTGTGCTCCAGTGTCTTTCCACAGAGTAATCTTCCTCCTGCCCACATTCACAGTTTCCCTTCACTCTGGGGGTATTTGTGAGGCATCTGGGCCTGAAGGCTCTTGGTTGGACCCTGGGGTGATGAGTTGCAGTTGGCTGGTGCCTTTGGGGCAGTTGGACTTCACATGCCCCAGCTCATTACATTTAAAGCATTACTCAGCTGATTGTGGGTTGGGGCGAGGTGGGTGGTTGGAGAGTGGGGTGGTGAGACGAGAGGGTATCTGGGGTTTCCTTGGCTGTGTGGAGGGCTCCTCCTTGCAAGGTGGGGCCTTGGGCTGACTCTGATGGTGGGGTGTCATCTCGGATTGCCCCTTTTGGTATTTGCACCAACTGCTACTAGCTTTCTTCTTCTCTGCCACCTCCACCCATTTGGTTCCGATCTCCCATGCCTCAATTACAGTTTTGAGCTTCCCACCTAGGATGTACCTTTCTATTTCCTCAGGAACACCCTCTAAGAACTGCACCATTTGTATTAGGAGAGACAGATCTTCCAGGTATCCCAATTTTTTACAAGGCGGTAGGCATGTCGGGAAAATGCCACGTTGGTTTCCACCTTAGGGCTCTGAACCGCTGACGGGCATGCTTGGGTGTTAGCCCCATCCTATTTCTGGCCTTTTGTTTAAAAAGTTCGTACTTGTTCATGTGTTCTTTAGGCATTTCAGCTGCCACCACTGCTAAGGGTCCACTGAGTTGTGGCCTCAGCTTCACCATATGCTGGTCTGTAGGGATGTTTTACCCAAGGCAGACCCTTTCAAAACTTTCTAAGAAGGCCTCTGTATCATCGCCTACCTTGTATGTGGGGACTTTTTTGGAATGGTGAGCAGTACCTGGAGAAGGATCGTTAGGGCTACCTGATTGATCCAGCTTAGCCTTTTCCAGCTGTAAGCGTTTCAGCTCCACTTGCAAGTGCTTCACCTCTCGCCTCTCCTCCACTTCCGCCTCCAAGCACTTTGCCTCCGCTTCTGCCTCCCAGCGCTTCACCTCCACTTCCAAGCGCTTCGTCTCCACTTCTGCCTCCAAGCACTTGTCCTCCGCTTCCAAGCGCTTCATCTCTAGGAAGAAATTCCTTTCTTCCTTAGTTAGAACTCGGCCTGAGTTAAGGGCATCCCTCCATCCTGGCTCTGGGATCTCGGTTGTGGGAGGGCTGACCCTTCCTTCCTGGGAAGTCTCCGTTCCCCCAACTCCTCCCTGCATTTCCGTCATGGAGCTGGATGTCTGGGCTTGATCTGGGTCTGTCTTCTCCATGGCATGCCGCTTCAGGAAGACTGGTTTCTCTAGGATTTTGGTGCCTGACCTCAACCTCATGCACAGGGCTGCCCTACTCTAGCCTAGCTATTTCATTGCCATGAAGCTAGAAAAAAAATAAACTGCTTGTTGGACTCCCTGGCTTGGCAGGCTGAACCCTTTGTGTGCCTGTTCTCCCTCAGACAGCAAAGAAAAGAAAAGAAAAGAAAAGACCTCCCTGGCTTTGCAGGCTACCAAAAGGAAAAATGTGTCCTTTTAAAATCCCGAGGTCTGTGCTTCTGCTTCAAAATGATCCCACCGCTGTGCCACCATGTCAAGGCTGATTCCCCACTCTGGCACTTTGAGTGCAGAAGGTGGGGGCCTGCAAGGATTCTAAAAATTGATACTGGCCACTCCAGGCTTGTATTAAATTCCCAAGTTTACAGCTTCTCTCTGACCTTTGATGGGTAGATGCTGCCACCACCCAAGTGCGCCAAAAAAAAACCACAACCCTTTAAACGCAGGAAGGCGCACTTGGGAATTCCTCCCTGTGGGGTACCCTCAAGCCCTTTCACCCCTCCCTCCAGGGAAGAGCTGAGAAAGAAAACAAAGGAAATCAGTTGTTGTCACCAGCTAATTAAACAACATATGCACAAACCTCTTAGGAAACAAAAATCCTAATCCTGGTCTTAAAGTTAAATTTTATTAAAAACAAAAAAGAAAGAAAATACATCTGGAACTTAGGCTATTGCTAGATTTTAAATGAGCAAATATAATAATTAAGCATCAAAAATGGTTTTCTTGAGGGCCAGCTTAATGGTTACAAGCAAAACAAAAGCATTTGGGGGTTAGCACAGAGAAGTCCACAAGCCATAAAGAAATAAAAGAGATAAACCTAGTCTTATTTTCTTAGACATTTCCTGATCTACTTACATGTCTGGGGTTTCAAATGAGTAGTTTCTAGGTATGATTTAATGATTTTTCATACCTGGCGCAAGCTCTTACAGCATAGTGCAGCCCTGTCCCTGCTCTCCGGGAGAACAACCACAGATAGACAAAAGGGGAGTCTTGTTTCAATTTTAAAAAGTTCCAGCCTTCCCATTGGCTCTTTTGGCCAGGTGCCCACTCACATCCTTTTACCTATGCATGCAGTCAGACTTTTTAACCCTTTACAAGTAAAGCAAGTAGAGAACAGCTACCAAGAGGGATTTTATAGCTAACTGGCTGTCCATAAAAGGGAGCTACCTCCCTCCTCCTTCATTTATCAGAAACGGTTATATTAGCTACCTTCCAGTCATCTGGTATGCAGGCTGATTTAAGCGATAGGTTACATACCACAGTTAGTAGTTCTGCAGTTTCATATTTGAGTACCTTCAGAATGCTTGGTTGAATACCATCTTGTCCTGGTGACTTATTACTGTTTATTTTATCAATTTGTTCCAAAATCTCCTCTACTGACACCAACCTGGGACAGTTCCTCAGATTTGTCACCTAAAAAGAATGGCTCAGATGTGGGGATCTCGCCCACATTTTGTGCAGTGAAGACCAGTGGAAATAATTCATTTAGCTTCTCCACATCGGCCTTGTCCTCCTTGAGTGCCCCTTTAACATCTTTATCTTCCAGTGGCCCCACTGACCGTTTGGCAGGCTTCCTGCTTCTAATGTACTTACTTTTATTTTTGCTGTTAGTTATAGTGCCTTTTGCTGGTTGCTCTTCAAATTCTTTCTTGGCCTGCCTAAGCATACTTTTGCACTTGACTTGCCAGAGTTTATGCTCCTTTCTATTTTCCTCACTAGGATTTGATTTCCAACTTTTAAAAGTTGCCTTTTTGCCTCTAACTGCCTTTTTTACTTAGCCATGGTGGTGGTTTTTTGGTCCTCTTATTGTTTTTATTTTTTTATTTGGTATATACATTTAATTTGACCCTCTATAATGGTGTTTTTAAATAGCCCCCATGCTGTTTGCAGGCATTTGCTCTTTTAACTGTTCCTATTAATTTATGTTTAACTAGCTTCCTCATTTTTGTGTAGTTCCACTTTTTGAAGTTAAATGCTACTTTGGTGAGTTTATTTGCCATCCTGCCCACCCCCGTGAGAATGTTAACTTTAATTACATTATGGTTGCTATTACCAAGCAGTTCAGTAATATTTACCTCTTGGACCAGATCCTGTGCTTCACTTATGGCTAAATCAAGAATTGCTTGTCCCTTTGTGGGTTTCAGGACTAGGTGCTCCAAGAAGCAGTCATTAATGGTATGTGGAAATTTTATCTTTTTATACTGTCCTGAGATGACATGTACCCAGTCAATATGAGAATTGTTGAAATCTCTGATTTTATTGCATTTTCTGCCTTTGCAGTCTCTCTAATATCGCTGAGCATTTCACAATTTTACTATCACCATCCTGGTTAGGTGGTTGGTAGTATATACCTTCTGTTATACTCTTATTGTTCATGCATAGAATTTTTATCCACAGAAATTCTATTGTACAGTTTGATTCATTTAAGATTTTTACTTTATTTGATTCTATGTTTTCTTTTACATATAATGCCATTCCTCCACCAGTGTGACCTACTTTGTCATTATTTATACCCTGGTATTATTGTATCCCATTGATGATCTTCATTCCACCAAATTTCTAAGATGTCTGTTATATCAATAATCTCATTTAATGCCAGGCACCCTAGCTTACCCATCTTAATATTTAGACTTCTAGTATTTGTATATAAGCACTTGTACATTCTGTCAATATTTTGTTGCTTGCTTTCATGTGTTATATTTAAATGGGAGTTTTTTATATTTGACTGTTCCTCACTAGCTCTTACCTGTACTTCACCAACTTCTTTCCTAGCCTGTGTACTAGGATATAGAGTTCCCCCTTTAATACATTAATCCATATGGGATGTCTCCACTATGTGCTCCTCCATACCTGTTGTCTTTCCTCCAGTCCCTACATAGAATCATAGAACTGGAAGGGACCTCAAGAGGACATCTAGTCCACTCCCCTGCACTCAAGGCAGGACTAAGTATTATCTAGACCAGTGGTTCTCAAACTAGGTCTGCCGCTTGTTCAGGGAAAGCCCCTGGTGGGCCGGGCTGGTTTGTTTACCTGCCACGTCCGCAGGTTCAGCCAATCGCGGTTCCCACTGGCCGCGGTTCGCTGCTCCAGGCCAATGGGGGCTGCAGGAAGCGGCGCGGGCCGAGGGACATGCTGCAGACACAGCAGGTAAACAAACCGGCCCGCCAGGAGTTTTCCCTGAACAAGCTGCAGCCCTAGTTTGAGAACCACTGATCTAGACAATCCTTGACAGGTGGTTGTCCAACCTGCTCTTACAAATCCCCAATGATGGAGATTCCACCATCTCCCTGGGCAATTTATTCCAGTGCTTAACCATTCTGACATTTAGGAAGTTTTTCCTAATGTCCAACCTAAACCGCCCTTGCTGCAATTTAAGCCCATTGCTTCTTGTCCTATCCTCAGAGGTTAAGAAGAACAATTTTTCTCCTTCCTCCTTGTAACAACCTTTATGTATTTGAAAACTGTTATCATGTCCCCTCTCAGTCTTCTCTTTTCCAGACTAAACAAACCCATTTTTTTCAGTCTTTCCTCAAATGTTTTCTAGACCTTTAATCATTTTTGTTGCTCTTCTCTGGACTTTCTCTAATTTGTCCACATCTTTCCTGAAATGTGGCACCCAGAACTGGAAACATGCCTCCAGTTGAGGCCTAATCAACGCGGAGTAGAGCTGAAGAATTGCTTCTCATGTCTTGCTTACAATACTCCTGCTAATACATCCCAGAATGATGTTTGCTTTTTTTGCAACAGCGTTACACTGTTGACTCATATTTAGCTTGTGATCCACTATGACCCCCAGATCCCTTTCTGCAGTGTTCCTTCCTAGGCAGTCATTTTCCATTTTGCATGTGTGCAATTGATTGTTCTTTGTTAAGTGGAGTACTTTGCATTTGTCCTTATTGAATTTCATCCTATTTATTTCAGACCATGCCAGAAGTCTGATTTCATTTTGGGTTAAACCTTCCTGTATAGTCTCCTCCTTTCCCAAAAGGTCCTCCAGTTCCTAATAAGTCTAAAACTCTCCTCAGTACACTATTGTCTCATCCCTGCACTGAGACCCTGCATTTCTGCCTGTCTGTCTGGCCCCGGATGTTGAACTGGATGCATTTCAGAGAATGCTACCATGGAAGTTCTGGACTCTAATCTCTTATTTTGCCTCCAGGACCTCTTTCCTACCTTTCCCTATGTCGTTGATATTGACATGTACCAGGACAACAGGCTCCTCTCCATCACTGCACATAAGTCTGTCTAGATGTCTCATTAGATCTGCAACCTTCACACCCAGCAGGCAATTTACAATGCGGTTTTGCCAGTCATCACAAACCCCACTGTCTCTATTTCTAATAATTGAATCCCTTGTTACTATTACCTGGCTCTTCCTAGTAACAGGGATTCTTTCCCCAAGAGGGGTATCCTTAGTGCAAGAGGATAGCATGTCATCACTTGAAAAGAGGGTCCCAACTATGGGATTGTTTCCCTCTCCTCCATCTTGATGTTCTCCTTCCCTGAGACTTGTATCCTCTTCAACAGCACAGAGGCTGTCACGCTGGGGGTGGGACAGCTCTATTCTGTTCCAGAAAGTCTCATCTGTGAACCTCTCTGTCTCCCTTAGTTCCCCTAGTCCAGCTACTCTGGCCTGAAGAGCCTGTGCATTGTTGCTGAGGGCCATGATTTGCTTGCACTGTATGCACACATATACCACCTGCCCACAAAGCAGGTAATCAAACATGCTGAATTCAGTGCAATAAACTAGATAGCCTCCTCTCTGCTGCTGGACTTATGCCTCCATTATTTTTCTTTCATTTTTATGGGGGAGGGAGGGTGTAACATTTCAGGGTGCAATCCAGACCAGTGAGGGGCTGTGTCACCCCTGTCCTGTAACCTTGGGTGCCTTACAATGCCTTGCTGCTGGAGCTCCCACCTCAGCCACACACACACAGCCTTCCAGCATGCAAGTCACACCTGAGTGTCTGTGCAACCTGTTTGCCAACTTCTGCCTGGACAGGGCTGTGGGGGTTTGGAACATATGGTAATAGCATCATACAGGGGAATTTTATAACTTCATATACAATTTGCTACATATTTTCCCACCATGATAAGATTGAGCAGGAAATTATTCGTTTTTAAATGAAATCTTACAAGGCATATTTTGCACAAAGATTATGGCAATAGTGTGTAGGGTTTCAATATAGGGGTGCATTCCATCACAGTGGGGGCATAGTATTATTGGCCTAAATTTAGAGTCTGTTTGTTAGATGTATCTGCCTCTCACAATCCTTCTCTAAACTCCCTCACAAAACTCCCCTGTTTGTTAGCTGTTCTGGTCATTTTGAAGCTGGCATTTTAAACCTCTGTTCACCCTGAGCCAGACCCACCCACTTGCAAAGGGAGCCTAAAGGGATTAAAAGAGAGTGGGCTAGAACCTCATCAATAAGTTCTTAGCCTTGCCTAGCTGGTTGCTTGGCTCAGCATGCAGCCTCCAAAACAGACCACATGTCATAACTATAAAGGGAAGGGTAACAGCTCTCCTGTATACAGTACTATAAAATCCCTCCTGG
>NW_020664964.1:6322468-6355900 GCF_002925995.2 Terrapene triunguis | reverse complement strand
CCCCACACTTGTACCCTAAAGTTCAAAGTGGGGATACAGCCTTGACACCACACTATAAACTTTTATCAAACAAGTACATGGCAAGCACACAGCAAACAAACAGACAAACTCAATAGTCTCTCTCCCTTTACCTGGAGGACTCCCTTGCAAAACTCCCCTGTTTGCTGCTCCTGTTCACTAGCTCCCATGATCCAAATACTATTTAAGTATTTATACAGAATGTAACAGTTTCAGCAGGAGATCGTGACCAAGACCTGCCCCAAAACAGTCACTGGTTAGAATATTCTTGTGAGAAGTGGGAAACCCAACTTAAAATCCCTGCTCCATATTAGGCAGAGGGAGAAACTGAAGCCAGGTTTCTCACATCCTGGGTGAATGCTTTAATCACTAGGCTAAAAGTTATAATGGAGGGCAGCACTTTCTCCTTTAGCATCTTTTGTATGGGCTTAGCATGCTCAGAGCACTCCGACAGGATTGGGCTCCAAAGGCAAGGGAAAACCTATTTCCCTAGAATCCTATTTAGGGGCAGTATCAGAATTAAGGTGGCTGTATGTATGCTCAGTCACCTACAGGATTAGGCAGCAGCTGAGTGGGAGTTTTACGAATGCCAGTGGCACCTAAATGTTGGATTTAGTCACTTAAAGTGGAAGTTAGGTGCCTGAGACTCTTTGTGAATCTAGCCCTAGGTGAAGTTTGGATCCTTAACACTTCAAACTTGGATCCTAAGTTTGGTCAGTTAACTTCAAATAAATGCCCATGAGGAGATAATTTCTGCTCTTATTAAACATGTATAATATTAAAATTTAAAAAGAAAAATTAGTAATTATAGGCAAGATTTTCAAAGATAAAGTTAGGCTCCTCTGTCCATATCTAGTTCCTAAATACAAATGACAAATTCAATTCACAGAGAATGTGCAACTCCCATTGACTTCAGTAGGAATTATTGGCAATTAAAATTTCTGAAAATCAGGCCATTAAATTAGGTATATATGTGTAAGCAGAGTCAGGATGAGCTCTACCTTGACATCTGGTGGTGAATTATGGCGAGTGTGGAAAAGAACTCCAGGGGCTGATCTTGTTTGCATAGGCACACCCACTCGCCTGGCATGAAACACAGCAACTGAAAGTGGTTACTTTGGCTGGTGTGGGATCCCCAGTTTCTCTATTATTGGGGCAGGAAGAATAACGTTTTGTTACCCTGATTCTGTGAATGAAGGCCAGTGGAACTGTTGTATGACAGAAGGACTGAGTGAGTCCTTCACCATTACCTAAGTAGCACTTGCTTGACAAGGGGCATGGGTTACAAAACCCAGTGAATAGAGAGAGGATGGGGACTGGTATTTGTACCTGATGGTATGGGCCCCCTCTGAGGGTTTGAAACACCAATTGCACCACCTCCTCTCTCCACTGTTGAATGTCAGAGCTAACTTTGATTCCCGTAGGAGTCTAGTTACAGGCTGCTGAGCTGAATTCACTTTGGGCCAATGGTGCACCAGCACTGGGGCTCCCCTACTATACTATGAGCTGAAATTGCTAAGAGCTGCAATCACAAAAGAGCTGATGTTATTAAGAGCTGAGATCACTAAGTGCTGTGTTAACTAGTGGGGGAGCCTGAAGCTATATTGCTCAGCAGCTGACGGAGCAATTTGTGGGGACGACTGGAGGAGCAGCGAGCGGCGTGGAGACTTGCGGGGCGGGTTGGAGTGGCCCAAGGAACGGCGAGCGGAGCTGTTTGCGGGGACAGCTGGAACGGCTCACAGGTCGGTGAGTGGAGTGGAGCGGAGCGGCTTGTAGAGCGGAGCAGTTCGTGGGATGGCAGGAAAGTGGACTGGCTCGTGGCAAAGGCTGCGGCGGAACCCCCACGGAGAAACAGACGGCTGGCCAGCCTCGGATCACGTAAGGTGCCCCTTAACACCCTGCGTGCCCCCCCTTTTACTCTGGGGCTGCACGGATCAGGGACAGAGACTTTGGGGGTTGTTGGACTTTGGGTGGTTGCTGGACCCAAGAGACTTTGGGGGTGTTGGACTTTGGGGACTCTGGGTGATTTTTGGGTTGCTGGATTCAAGAACCAAAGGGAAAGGACACAGCCCAATTTGCTGGGGTGGGTTTTGCTCATGGTTTGTGTTATGAATCCTGTTTGTGGTGTTTTTCCAATTTTATGCTGATGTCGTTTACCTCATGTTATTAAACATTTTCTGCTACACTCAGACTCCGTGCTTGCGAGAGGGGAAGTATTGCCTCTTAGAGGTACCCAGGGGGGTGGTATGTAATTGTCCCAGGTCACTGGGTGGGGGCTCGAGCCGGTTTTGCATTGCGTTATTGAAACGGAACCCCTAGATACAGAACCCGGCCCTTGTTGCTGCCAACTAGATGGGCAGAAGGGTTACATATGGATATAAATTTTTATTATTATTTTGTAATTTTTTGGCTCTAGTTGCTTTTATTATAGACATATATGCTCAATACTGCTGAAAAAAGGTTAAAATCTGTGAAATGAGATAAAGATGATAGCTATTTTAGCTGAAATTGGTTTGATTCTCAGTTTAATTTGAACCATTCTTTACAAGACAAGGATTATGAGCTTATTAAACATAAAGAAATAAATAAAAAGTCACCAGACCAAGCACAATGTTCTTAGCTAAAGAAGACCATTTGAACCTCTCAAATGCAATGCCTGCTCTCCACCACTAAACGGTTCTTGGTAAAAGTTGTTGTGGGTACTGAATAAGGAAATATTTTGTGGGAAAGTGGAGAAAGAAAAGATCTGGCATGGGGAAAGAGTGAGCAGAAGGCTTTTGGCCAGGGACAGGAAAAGATTCTTAGAAGAAGACAGAGAGAATTAGAAGGGAAATAGAATCTGAATGAGGGTCTGACACTGAAAACAACAGCTGTAAGTCCTGGAAGTGGACTAGCCAATATGTAGCTACAAAGAATATTCCAGGTGAAAACCTAGGCTGAAGTTAAAAGTTCTTCTTAGATTTTGTGAAGCTGAAGTCTAATAACTCAGTACTTTAGTAAAAGGCAGCATTACCCCTAGGCCTGAGAAATAAATCTCTTTATCTTAAGAGAATTGATTAAGACATCTGAGGGTCTCCACTATTTCCTGGAGAGTTCAGGGACTGAATCCAGGGGGAAATCTGTGTGTCTAATACCCTAGACCAGTCCAAGAAAGATCAGAGACAAGCCAAGATGTAATAAGTGAAGAATACTTCCCTACATCTTCCCTTATAATCTTTAATAGCCCAGCTGTAGTAACAGGTAAGACTTTCCACTTTAATATACAGGTGAGAATCCTTTAAAATCCGCAGGATTGTAATTAGTAAAATCCTGCAGACCTCAGGAGAAAAGATAAATTTCTGTTAAGTAACTACATTTCAATATCTGATTTGAATAGTGCAATAATAAATTTTGCCTAAGTTGAACCTGTTGTCTCTGTAACTGACAATGAAAGCTATTGACTGAATGAACCGTGAAATGCTACATAATCTTCATTTTGAATAGTTTTGCTATGTACTACATAAACTACAAAAATATACTTTATGATGTAATATGACCTGCTGTTTGATTTTTTGCTTCTAATGGGAATTAGAAAGAATAAAATTTAGTCTACTATGTGGCTGAAGTTCTGAGTGCCCCGTCTTGAGCTTTTTCTCTAGGAATGCTAGCCTTCCGATAAAACTATTGGAGTTATGAAAATTTTGGTTCCAATGGCAGCTAGTCTGAAAAATCTTTCTCCTGCCCACCTAGCACATTTTTGGGGGCAGGGGAAAGAAAAATTAACAACTGAAATATTTTGGCTGAAAATCGAAATTTGCTTCTGATATGCTGCTGTGGTGCCTTGTGGGAGTTGTAGTTTGGGTGCCTCATGCTCCTATTTTCCTATTGGCCAGGATCCCTGTTTGGACTACATCTCCCATGATACACCATGGTGTTCCCTCTTGGTGACAGTTGGTTGTGCATCATGGCAGTCACATGGCTGCAGTGCATCAGGGGAAATGAAGTTTAGCTGGGAAGCCCAGCCCATCGAGGTGAATGTGATCATGAAGTACTTGAATTACAACTCCCAGAGGCACCAAGGCAGCATTTCAGAAAAAAAATTCAATTTTTGGCCAAAACCTATCTTTCCCCTCCTCCTTCCTCTTCCCCCCAGTTTTTAGTGTTCGTTTTTCAACAAAACAAATAGAAACTTCCCACAGGAAGCAGATACTTGTTAGGAAAATTATTTAGTTGAAAACCCAATTTTCTGTTGAAAAAATGTTAACCAAATTTTTTTGACCAGCTCTTGTTCCAAGCCCTGACAATGTTACAAGATAGAAGATGGATATTTTAAAAAACAATATGCTTATTCGTTCACTAAGGAGAGTACTGAAACATTAATTGTATTACACATCATTAGCAGATATTTCCTATCAATCAAATTTTATTCTTGTAACAAAAATGATTTTGGTTTTCACTATGTTATTTTTTAAACTAGATTACCTTTGAATAGATGTATTAAAATAAAGTATATTGTATCATTGTGGATATCTCAAGTTACACAGTAAGATAATTTGACATTATGGCCAGATGGTTGCAATTCTTGTTATAATTATATAACAGACATCAATAACAGCCATAATAGATGGTTATAAGCTACCCACTGACCAGTTACAATATAAACTAGGCATATTAGTTTTAGTAGTCAGGAGATTGGAATCCTTGTTATAAGAAAGTCGCAGGTGTTCTACATGATTGTAAGACATCTACTGGCCCATTACAAAGTAAAACAACTCAACACATGGTTGAGGGGTTGCTAACCTTGTTATACTTATGATAACATTAATAGAAGGTATTGAAGGTGATTAAAAGCCACACAGTGTGTTACAGAATGAACCAACTTAACACTAATCGGGGGGTGTATAGCATGTTATAGTATGTTGGTTGCAGGATACCAGGTATTATAGATGGTTATAAGACATGTATTTGCCTGCTGCACAGTAAAAATAATCTGAAAGAGGACTGGAATATCATCTATTAAATACATTTAGTAATTTACAAACTGTTATCATATAATCTACAACAATTTATTAGCCATTTATTAAAACATATAATAATTAACTTATAAAAGCTAAATAAAAGTGCAACCTTCATATAAAGAGTCACCAATTTGCTAACGGTAGCAAAGTTTAAACAAAGACTGTGTAAGGTTCATATTGAGGGGAACAGAGTTTTCCTCGTTTAATTTTTAATATAATACAATGTATGAGGAGCAGATAAGTCACAAGGAAATACTGCAATCTTTCCTCTGAACTTGTTGGCTATTCATAGCCACTTGTTATGGGATTTCTGACAAGTAAAGGATGTAAAGTGGTTCTATTTTAATTATAGTAAATATATAACTTACTTTTTAAATATGACTAATCTGCCAAAAACAGATATTGTTTATGTAGAACCAGCACAAAAGCCTACATTTGATGTTTTATGGAGCTTGGATCTGCTGTAGGATAATGTAGAAGGAGTGGAAGTCAGATAGAGTGAAGGACTGTGTCGAAAAAGGGGAGGCTTGTCCATACTGGAGGACCACACAGAAAGAGGGCAAAAGGGACCTTATTGAGAGTATCATGAGAAGAGAGGGGACCAGCTAGCCATTAGATGTTTACAAATAGGGAGGAGCACACCCCAGGGACACAGGAATGAGAAAAATTTGTGCAAATTTTTCATAAAAAATGTGTGCGATTTTTTTTGCTTATTCACAATGCAAGATTTTGCATTCCCAAAGTATTGATTGTTTTCAACAATTTGAGAGACTGGAAGAAATGTTTTGTAGTGAGGCATGGAAAAACTTAGAATGTACCTTGTACATAAAAAATTTCCAGGAGGGAAAGTGCAACATTTCAGTAAGAACAAACTCCCCATGAAAGCCATGTGGTCTAGAGAATTAAGTATGGAACTGCAATCTAGGATTATCTAATTTCTAGTCCCACCTTTGCCACAAACAGAATTTAGTGCTAGCAGTTTACAAACCTTGCTTAGTTATGAAACAGATATCAATTTTTTACTGAAGAGGAAATCAAGGCTCAGAGACTTGTCCATGTCATCCTGTCACACAGCAAATCAATGTTAGAATCAGGATTAGAAGAGATCTCTTGATTGCCTAGGCCCGTGCCTAAGACACCCTTTATGTATATCTTATATTTTTTCTATCTGTATTATGCAGGCAATTATGTTTACCATAGGTGATATCTGAAAATATATTGGACTTAAGTTGTCTGCACCCTCAGGTAGGTAGGTAAATAAGTATTATTAGAACAATTTTACAGATTCAAATTTGAGACTCAGACAAACTAAGGGCAAGATTCTACTACCTTTACACTGAACAACACCTTATTCCATGAGCAGACCTATTAATTTCAATGGAACTACTCAAGCAGTGAAACATTACTTGATGTGAGTAAAGGGTTGTGGGGGAAGAATCTGTCCCTATGTAATTTGCAGGTATAAGAATGTGAAAAATGGGATTAGATATAAAACTGGTAGTGAGGAGATTTAGGTTGCATAGAGGTTAAGGCCAGAAGGAACCATTACATCATGTAGTCTGACTCCTGTATATCACAGGCTATTGAATTTCATTGTTACCGCTGTATTGAGCCCAATAACTTGGGTTAGACTAAAACATTTCAGTCCTTGGGTGTCTGTGTGTGTCACTTGCAGACAATCAAGGTGCCACCAATGCCCAAGGCCCCTCCAACGGACCCTGCACTCCTCTGGCTCAGGCCTCTGCTTCATCCCCAAAGGCTCTCCATGGGCCTCTTCCTTATCTACCCCAAAGCCTGATTGGGTCACAAAACCTTCATTTTCCCTGCCTGAAGAGAAGTTGGCTATGTTACATGTGGGCTGAGAGCCATCTCCTCCAAAAGGGCCAGCCACTCTTTGTCAACCCCTAAGTCTTTCTCTGAGTCACTGCTTTCCAAGACTGTTTTCACCATCCTGGAGGTATAGCCTGCATTTCTTTTTGGAATCCTGGTACTTACCTTCACTCACTGTCTGTCCTCGAGCAGTTCAGTTCAGATGCAGTCTACTGTGGAGTACTGTGTGCACATATGCTGTGTGCTCGTCTAGATTTTTATTTTTTTGTTGTTGTTTCTTTAAATATCAAATAAAGTGCATTCTGGATGAAAGTATGTGGCTGCTCTTTTGGTATGGAAAAAGTTATTGAGTGTCTGCCTCTGGAAAATGGGGTCAATTTTATTAATAATAGACTATTTCTGAAAATATACAATATTTTATAAACCTGCAGATAGCTTTAAATATCTTTTGAGGTTTTCCCATCAGTATTAGCAAGTCAACTATATTTTAACTCATGATTTTTTTTCTCAACTGCTCAGGTTCAACACACACAATGAAAATAAGCATATGCTATAACTGCAAAACAGCACCCACAATTTGTTACTGCCAGGAGGCTCAGAGGCTACAATAATGCCCTTTTAAAAAGTGGACTGGACATAAGGTAAATATGGACCTCGAATGCAAATTTAGATTTGCACCCAGAATTTGAAGCTCTGAAAGAGAGGGAATATTTGGAACCATTTTAAGAGCAGGGAGTCAGATCTGAAAATTGAGTCCTGACCCAGGTTTGAATTTTGATATCCCAAAAGTTTGGTTCATGGGTTTTGTTTGAAAATATCCACAATGTTAAGATTCTTCTAGCTGCCAGCCACCTTAAAGATAGTCCATCCCATATTACCAAGTGAGACACCTTCCATGCTAGTGAGTAATGTAACAGCTTACAAAATAAAGGCCCACAAAAATGAAACAGCCAATAAAAAGATAAATATGTCATCTGATACTTCAGAAGATCAAAGAACTCTGAAATTCCTGCAAATTGTGGAGCACTCTGCTTCTACACTTGTTAACTGATTGTACAGGAAGAAAGACAAAGGAGAGAAGCTCAGTCTAGGCATCTGCTTGCCTGTGAACTGTGACAAAGACATGAAGAGGCATTTACTTGTTATCATCAGCCCAGAGAGAACCATTTTGAGAATGGAAATGCTAATCATCAATCTCCCTGTGCATGCAACGTCTCTGTTTAATAGCTGATAGAGCGTCTCCAAAGGGGCTTTTTTTTGCTCTTTGTTTAAAATGACATATAATGGACCTGGACTTATCAGTGTCTCTAAATGCATTTTCTGTGCTTTATCCTTACTAAGGGATTTAGTCCAGTCTAATGAATACGTGCAGAATTGATTTTGAGCTTGGTATAATTTAATCCATCAATTTAACATTAAATTAATATGCAAAGGGGGTCTCTGTGTGGATGAAAAACAGAAGGGGGACATTCTTATTAATTTAAAATAGACTTGAGAAATGGAAAGAGGCTGCTACTATTAGTATCTGCCACTGGTCTCAACCACTGTTTTGTGCATTACCTTGTGTGATTGCTGCAGCTGCTAAAACAAGTCTGCAGCTATTCAGAGATCCCTAGAACATGACAAGCTTAGAACTTAGAAGAATGTAGTAATTTCATGAGACAGAATTAAAGTGAGGGCCATCCCTGCAATTCTGAAGGATGGGCAGCTTGCCATCAGTCTATCAGAAAAGAACATTTTGTATTGACATTCAAATCTGTTGCTCCATATTTGCTGTACCTGAACTGAAAGATGTAGCCAGAATGGAATATTGATTGTATAATCTGAAATTACATCAAGCAGCAAGGATTTAGACACCACTTTTAATGGATTTTAGATTACTTTGATCAACAATGATCTATTAGAACCCTCAGCACAGAGTATATTTTACAAAAGCCAGTATAAAAAGAGCCTTTAAAATGTGTACTGATGGAAATGCAAGAGGCATACATAGGTACAAAGAGATGTGCAAGGGGCTGAAACAAACCAGAAGTTAATCACTTATTTGTTGGTTTGTTGGTTTAATGGAAAAAAATCTTAGAATAAAATGTAATGATTTGTCTCCATGCTTGTGGAAAGATGTTGAACACTTGTGAAGAAATGTTCATTTGTTTTGTGTTATATATAATATATACTGGATTGCTCTGATATATTTCTGATTAAGATAGTAATGTAAAAAGTTGTACTCCCTGGGCATTTCATTCTTTGATATGGGACAACAGAAACTCTTGGAATTTTTCTATTCTATGTATTGCTTACCTCAACTCTGTCCACTCCTCCATTATGTTTTTGTCTTAACCAGTCCCTAAAATTTCCTCTGCTGATTGTATTCATATTAAAACCTTTCCTTCCATTGCTTCACTTATATCTGCTTGTCTACTTGCTTACTTCTGCAAGAAAGTTTGTCTGCACTAGGATTGAAAAAATATTATTAGCATTTTGATCAGAAAGATATTAGATTCAATTTACCTTCATAGGAACATAGGATTTGCCAAACTGTGTCAGACCAATGACATATCTATCCAGTATCCTGTCTCTCACATTTATCAGTACCAGATGCTTCAGAAGAAGTTGTATGTCTCCATGATGAACTAATATGCAGTGTCATGCCATGGGGAAGGGTTCTCCTAATTCTAGGCAGTTAATTGTTGCCTGATGGCCTTGTACATTTATATCTGTTTAATATAACTACATTCCTTTTAATTATATGAACGTTTAATTCTTTTTGAATTCTGCTAAACTCTTTCACTCAAAGCTATCTTGTGGCAGTGAGTTCCACATGTTAATTATGAATCATGTGAAAAGAGTTTTTATTAGTTTAAAATTTGCTTACTTTAAAGCTAATTATGTACCACCCCTTTTCTTGTATTATTGTAACCCTTCTGCCAGGCCGAGTTGATAGCAGCCGGGTTCAGTACATAGGGGTCCCCTCTCAACAGCGTAACACAAAACGAGCTCGAGTCCCCACCCAGTGACCTGGGAAAATCTTACACACACCCCTGGGCGCCTCGAAGAGGCAATACTTCCCCTCTCGCAAGCACAGAGTCTCGGTGTAGCAGAAAATGTTTAATAGCATGAGGTAAACGACATAGCATTAAATTGGGAAAAGACCACAAATAAAGTTCATAGACCAAACCATGAGCAAAGACCCACCCCAGCAAATTGGGCCGTGTCCTTTCCCATTGGTTCTTGAAACCAGCAACCCAAAAATCACCCAAAGTCCCAAAAGTCCAACAACCCCCAAAGTCTCTGTCCCTGGTCAGTGCAGCCCCAGAGTTCAAAAGGGGGCGCACAGGTGTTAAGGGGCACCTTATGTGATCCGAGGCTGACCGGCCACCTCTCTGTGGGGTTCCGCCGCAGCCTTCACCACAAGCCAGTCCACTTCCACCAGCCGTCCTGTGAGCCGCTCCTGCCGTCCCACGAACTGCTCTGCTCTACCAGCTGCTCCGCTCCGCTCACTGACCCGTGAGCCGCTCCAGCCATCCCCACAAACAGCTCCGCTCTGCTCGCCATTCCTTGGGCCGCTCCAACCGTCACCGCAAGGCTCCGCTCTGCTAGCTGCTCCTCCAGCCGTTCCCACAAACTGCTCTGCCAGCTGCTTAGCAATATAGCTTCAGGCTCCCCCACTAGTTAACACAGCACTCAGTGATCTCAGCTCTTAGTAACTTTAGCTCTTTTGTGATTTCAGCTAGTAGTAGGGGAGCCCCAGTGCTGGTGCACTATGACCCAAAGTGAATTCAGCTGAGCAGCCTGTAACTAGACTCCTAATAGAATCAAAGCTAGCTCTGACATCCAACAGTGGAGAGAGGAGGAGGTACAACTGGTGTTTCAGGCTCACAAAAGGGGCCCACACCACCAGGTACAAATACTTACCCCCAACCTCTCTCAATTCACTAGGTTTTGTAACCCATGCCCCTTGTCAAGTGAGTGCTACTTAGTTAATGGTGAGTCCTTCTGTCATACAACAGTTCCACTGGCCTTGATTGACAGAATCAGGGTAACAAAACTTTATTCTTCCTGCCCCAATAACAGAGAAACTGGGGATCCCACACCAGCCGAAGTAACCACTTTCAGTTGCTGTTGTCTCATGCCAGGTGGGTGGCTGTGCCTATGCAAACAAGATCAGCCCCTGGAGTTCTTTTCCACACTCGCCATAATTCACCACCAGATGTCAGGGTAGAGCTCATCCTGACTCTGCTTACATCATGAAAAAAGTTAAATAAGTGCACCCAACTGACCTTTTTTATAACATTTATTAAACTATGTATATAGATTGTCACTTTTTCATTAATCTAACTAAATTAAGTATGTTTTTAATATGTTGTTGTGTGGAAGTGTTTCCATGTGTTCTATCATTTTGCTCCTATTCTCTGAACCTTATTTCTGCTATATATTTCTTGAGATGGAGACCAAAATTGAAAACAGTATTCCAGCTAAAGGGATACTATCAGTTTGTATGATGTCTATGTAATGGGGCGGTCACCCCGCTCCGTCTCAGAAAGGATTAAAAGCCAGCCCTTGGAGGGGGCTGAGGCTGAGAGCCAATCAGGAAGAGGAGGGAGGCAGCCAACCAGGGCTGGCCAAGCTAATATAAAAGAGGGCAGACCAGAAGGGGCAGCCAGTCTCTCTCCCCCTCCCGCCCTCCAAACCCCTCAGTCCCAGCCCAGAGCACCCTCCTACACCCCAGACCCCCCAACCAGAGCCCTCACCCCCTCCCACACCCCAACCCCAATTTTGTGAGCATTCATGGCCTGCCATACAATTTCTATTTCCTGATGTGGCCCTCAGGCCAAAAAGTTTGCCCACCTCTGTTCTAGATCCTCCATTTTATTACCCAGGCTCCTTGCATAGGTATCCCAGGATATTAGACAGATAAGGTGGGTGAGGTAATATGTTTTCTGGACCAACTTCTGTTGCTGAGGGAGACAAGATTTTGAGCCCCACAGAGCACTGAAGAAGAGCTCTTGTGTGGCTCCAAAGCTTGTTTCTCTATCTCACCAACAGACATTGGTCCAATAAAACTTGGAAATATACTCAGTTTAAAAATATATATTTTTATGGCCTTTGAGTCTATGGGTCCCCCTATTCATCCTCTTCTTTCATGGGGAGAACAGGATTGGATGCATCATCTTCAAGATGCTCATAACACTTGCATCTCTCTGCATAAAAAATGACTAATCAAATTTCATGCTTCAGGGCTTAAGCCAATTACCTGCAGAGGTCAGGAAAGCTTTTTTCTCCTGATTCACAAATGGCTAGATGAACTCTGGGTTTTTTTCACCACCATTCTTTGAAGTGTCAGAGATTGACTACAGCTAGAGATCACCAGATGAGATGTCTAGCTGGTTCTTGCTCACACACTTGGGGTCATACTGATTGACACTTTGTTGTTCACAGAATCCCATTATACAGTACTCCAAAGTAAGACTTTTCACTCTGCCTTCTACAAAACCCCTTGATTCAATCCACTAGCAGGGTCACCAGTTCTGCCTCTCTCTCGGTACCCTGCAAACCACAAACTAATGTCAGAGAGGGAGGCGGTGGCCTTTGATGGGAGCTGGGCTTAGCCGCCACCTGTGACTAATCAGCACTTCTTAACTGGTGCTATAAGGCTAGGTATCAGTTTATAGCTTGGAGATCACCTGGTCTTCATAACAGCCATCAGGAAGTTCACTTGCAAGTGACAGCTGCAGGGAGTAGGAAGGATCCTGCAGGAGTCCCTGGGTCAAGGGAAAGAACCAATGGCTCTGAAAAAGACTTGGGGGTCATGGTGAATAATCAGCTGAACATGAGGTCTCATTGTGACACTGTAGCCAAAAGGGCTTACACAATCCTTGGATGTATGAACATATAATCAATGGAATCTCAAGTGGGAGTAGAGAGGTTATTTTACCACTGTATCTGGCACTGGAGCAACCACCGCTGGAATACTCTGTCCAGTTCTGGTAGCCAGAATTCAAGAAAAATATAGAAAAATTGGAGAGGGTTCAGAGAAGTGCCACAAGAATGATAAATGGGTTGGAAAATATGCCTTATAGTGATAGACTCCAAGAGCACAATCTGTTTGTTACGCTAAATAGAAGCTTAAGGGGTGACTTGATCACTATCTGTTATAGGAGTTTGATAACAGAGGGCTCTTCAGTATGGCAGATAAAAATATAACAAGGTCCAGTGGCTGGAAACTGAAGCTACACAATTCAGACTCAAAATAAGGTGCGAATGTTTAACAGTTAAGATAATTAGGCACTGGAACAATTTTGCAAGGATTCAAGTATCAGAGGGTAGCTGTGTTAGTCTGTATCCACAAAAACAACAAGGAGTCCGGTGGCACCTGAAAGGCTAACAGATTTATTTGGGCATAAGTTGTCGTGGGTAAAAAAACCTGAAGAAGTGGGGTTTTTACCCACGAAAGCTTATGCTCAAATAAATCTTTTAGTCTTTAAGGTGCCACCGGACTCCTTGTTTTTGCAAGGATTGTGATGGATGCTCCATCACTGGCAAATTTAAAATCAATATTAGATGTTTTTTCTAATATATATGTTTTATTTTAAACAGAAATTAATTTAGGGAAGTCCTATGGCCTCTGTTATGCAGGAAACAAGATTAAATTATCACAAGTGTCACTTCTGGCCTTATAAATTATGAATCTATTAGCTTGTTTTACTGAAAATGTTATCAGAACCATTATGAAAATGGAAAACACTGATAATGGTTTCAATACAATTGTTTATAAAAACAATTACCAAAATTTCCAGGAAAACAAAAACTGGGTAGAAACAACTTTGAAATTTTGAAACTTTTTGTGAATTAAAGGAAAAACAACTACCATCTCTAGGAATTAATGACGTTCAGGTAGGGCAACTAATCAAAACTGCATGAGCACAGCAAAAACCCCTGCTGGAAAAGAGGAGAAAAATATGTATTTTTTTTCTAGTGTAAGTCATGTTTATTGTGGTCAAATGCCTTACTGAAGTTACTAGATCGCAGGCCCTGGTTCTCGTGGGAGACTTCAATCACCCTGATATCTGCTGGGAGAGCAATACAGCGGTGCACGGACAATCCAGGAAGTTTTTGGAAAGTGTAGGGGACAATTTCCTGGTGCAAGTGCTGGAGGAACCAACTAGGGACAGAGCTCTTCTTGACCTGCTGCTTACAAACCGGGAAGAATTAGTAGGGGAAGCAAAAGTGGATGGGAACCTGGGAGGCAGTGACCATGAGATGGTCGAGTTCAGGATCCTGACACAAGGAAGAAAGGAGAGCAGCAGAATACGGACCCTGGACTTCAGAAAACAGACTTTGACTCCCTCAGGGAACTGATGGGCAGGATCCCCTGGGAGAATAACATGAGGGGGAAAGAAGTCCAGGAGAGCTGGCTGTATTTTAAAGAATCCTTATTGAGGTTGCAGGAACAAACCATCCCGATGTGTAGAAAGAATAGAAAATATGGCAGGAGACCAGCTCGGCTTAACAGTGAAATCCTTGCTGATCTTAAACACAAAAAAGAAGCTTACAAGAAGTGGAAGATTGGACAAATGACCAGGGAGGAGTATAAAAATATTGCTCAGGCATGCAGGAGTGAAATCAGGAAGGCCAAATCACACTTGGAGTTGCAGCTAGCAAGGGATGTTAAGAGTAACAAGAAGGGTTTCTTCAGGTATGTTAGCAACAAGAAGAAAGTCAAGGAAAGTCTGGGCCCCTTACTGAATGAGGGAGGCAACCTAGTGACAGAGGATGTGGGAAAAACTAATGTACTCAATGCTTTATTTGCCTCTGTCTTCACGAACAAGGTCAGCTCCCAGACTACTGTACTGGGCAGCACAGCATGGGGAGGAGATGACCAGCCCTCAGTGGAGAAAGAAGTGGTTCAGGACTATTTAGAAAAGCTGGACGAGCACAAGTCCATGGGACCGGATGAACTGCATCCGAGGATGCTAAAGGGGTTGGCGGATGTGATTGCAGAGCCATTGGCCATTATCTTTGAAAACTCATGGCAATCGGGGGAGGTCCCGGATGACTGGAAAAAGGCTAATCTAGTGCCCATCTTTAAAAAAGAAAAGAAGGAGGATTCAGGAAACTACAGGCCAGTCAGCCTCACCTCAGTCCCTGGAAAAATCATGGAGCAGGTTCTCAAGGAATCAATTCTGAAGCACTTAGAGGAGAGGAAAGTGATCAGGAACAGTCAGCATGGATTCACCAAGGGCAAGTCATGCCTGACTAACCTAATTGCCTTCTATGATGAGATAACTGGCTCTGTGGATGAGGGGAAAGCAGTGGATGTGTTATTCCTTGACTTTAGCAAAGCTGTTGATATGCTCTCCCACAGTATTCTTGCCAGCAAGTTAAAGAAGTATGGGCTGGATGAATGGACTATAAGGTGGATAGAAAGCTGGCTAAATCATCGGGCTCAATGGGTTGTGATCAATGGCTTCATGTCTAGCTGGCAGCTGGTATCAAGCAGAGTGCCCCAAGGGTCGGTCCTGGGGCCGGTTTTGTTCAATATCTTCATTAATGATCTGGAGGATGGCGGGGATTGCACTCTCCGCAAGTTAGCAGATGACACTAAACTGGGAGGCGTGTAGATACGCTGGAGGGTAGGGATAGTATACAGAGGGACCTAGACAAATTAGAGGATTGGGCCAAAAGAAATCTGATGAGGTTCAACAAGGACAAGTGCAGAGTCCTGCACTTAGGACGGAAGAATCATGAGTGGATCAAGAGTGACTACAGGGCTCTGGGAGTACGGGTGAAGGAGTTTGGAGTGCAGGTGGTATTCTCTTCGATTCTTCCTGTCAAAGGTAGGGGCCCAGGCAGAGACAGATACATCATGGAGGTGAATGCCTGGCTGCGAAGATGGTGTCGCCAGGAGGGCTTTGGCTTCCTCGAACATGGGATGCTATTCAAGGAAGGACTGCTAGGCAGAGATGGCGTTCACCTTTCAAGGAGGGGAAAGACCCTATTTGGACACAGACTGGCTAACCTAGTGAGGAGGGCTTTAAACTAGGTTAGACAGGGACAAGTGAGCAAAGCCCACAGGTAAGTGGGGAACATGGAGACCTGGGAGATGGGTCGGAAACAAGAGGGAGCGTGGGCTATAATGGCAGAAAGAAAGGAGGGTCAGGGCAAAACTGGGAGGCAAGATCAAACCAGTACCTTAGATGCCTATATACAAATGCGATAAGTATGGGTAATAAGCAGGAAGAACTGGAAGTGCTAATAAATAAATACAACTATGACATTGTTGGCATCACTGAAACTTGGTGGGATAATACACATGATTGGAATGTTGGTGTGGATGGGTACAGCTTGCTCAGGAAGGATAGACAGGGGAAAAAGGGAGGAGGTGTTCCCTTATTTATTAAAAATGTACACACTTGGACTGAGGTGGAGATGGACATAGGAGACGGAAGTGTTGAGAGTCTCTGGGTTAGGCTAAAAGGGGTAAAAAAACCCAAGTGTGATATCATGCTAGGAGTCTACTACAGGCCACCTAACCAGGTGGAAGAGGCGGATGAGGCTTTTTTTAAACAAATAATAAAATCATCCAAAGCCCAAGATTTGGTGGATGGGGGACTTCAACTATCCAAATATATGTTGGGAAAATAACACAGCGGGGCACAGACTATCCAACAAATTCTTGGACTGCATTGCAGACAACTTTTTATTTCAGAAGGTTTAAAAAGCTACTGGGGGGAAGCTGTTCTAGACTTGATTTTAACAAATAGGGAGGAACTCATTGAAAATTTGAAAGTAGAAGGCAGCTTGGGTGAAAGTGATCATAAAATCGTAGAGTTTGCAATTCTAAGGAAGGGTAGAAGGGAGTACAGCAAAATAGAGACAATGGATTTCAGGAAGGCAGATTTTGGTAAGCTCAGAGAGCTGATAGGTAAGGTCCCACGGGAATCAAGACTGAGGGGAAAAGCAACTGAGGAGAGTTGGCAGTTTTTCAAAGGGACACTATTAAGGGCCCAAAAGCAAGCTATTCCGCTGGTTAGGAAAGATAGAAAATGTGGCAAAAGACCACCTTGGCTTAACCACGAGATCTTGCATGATCTAAAAAATAAAAAGGAGTCATATAAAAAATGGAAACTAGGACAGATTACAAAGGCTGAATATAGGCAAACAACACAGGAATGCAGGGGCAAGATTAGAAAGGCAAAGGCACAAAATGAGCTCAAACTAGCTACAGGAATAAAGAGAAACAAGAAGACTTTTTATCAATACATTAGAAGCAAGAGGAAGACCAAAGACAGGGTAGGCCCACTGTTCAATGAAGAGGGAGAAACAGTAACAGGAAACTTAGAAATGGCAGAGATGCTTAATGACTTCTTTGTTTTGGTCTTCACCGAGAAGTCTGAAGGAATGCCTAACATAGTGAATGCTAATGGGAAGGGGGTAGGTTTAAAATAAAAAAAGAACAAGTTAAAAATCACTTAGAAAAGTTAGATGCCTGCAAGTCACCAGGGCCTGATGAAATGCACCCTAGAATACTCAAGGAGCTAATAGAGGAGGTATCTGAGCCTCTAGTTCTTATCTTTGGAAAATCATGGGAGATGGGAGAGATTCCAGAAGACTGGAAAAGGGCAAATATAGTGCCCATCTATAAAAAGGGAAATAAAAACAACCCAGGAAACTACAGACCAGTTAGTTTAACTTCTGTGCCAGGGAAGATAATGGAGCAAGTAATTAAGGAAATCATCTGCAAACACTTGGAAGGTGGTAAGGTGATAGGGAATAGCCAGCATGGATTTGTAAAGAACAAATCATGTCAAACCAATCTGATAGCTTTCTTTGATAGGATAACGAGTCTTGTGGATAAGGGAGAAGCTGTGGATGTGGTATACCTAGACTTTAGTAGGGCATTTGATACGGTCTCGCATGATATTCTTATCGATAAACTAGGCAAATACAACTTAGATGGGGCTACTATAAGATGGGTGCATAACTGGCTGGATAACCGTACTCAGAGAGTTGTTATTAATGGTTCCCAATCCTGCTGGAAAGGCATAACAAGTGGGGTTCTGCAGGGGTCTGTTTTGGGACCAGCTCTGTTCAATATCTTCATTAACGACATAGATATTGGCATAGAAAGTACACTTATTAAGTTTGCAGATGATACCAAACTGGGAGGGATTGCAACTGCTTTGGAGGATAGGGTCATAATTCAAAATGATCTGGACAAATTGGAGAAATGGTCCGAGGTAAACAGGATGAAGTTTAACAAAGACAAATGCAAAGTGCTCCACTTAGGAAGGAAAAATCAGTTTCACACATACAGAATGGGAAGAGACTGTCTAGGAAGGAGTACGGCAGAAAGGGATCTAGGGGTTATAGTGGACCACAAGCTAAATATGAGTCAACAGTGTGATGCTGTTGCAAAAAAAGCAAACATGATTCTGGGATGTATTAACAGGTGTGTTGTGAGCAAGACACGAGAAGTCATTCTTCCGCTCTACTCTGCGCTGGTTAGGCCTCAACTGGAGTATTGTGTCTAGTTCTGGGCACCACATTTCAAGAAAGATGTGGAGAAATTGGAGAGGGTCCAGAGAAGAGCAAAAAGAACGATTAAAGGTCTTGAGAAAATGACCTATGAAGAGAAGACTGAGAGGGGACATGATAGCAGTTTTCAGGTATCTAAGAGGGTGTCATAAGGAGGAGGGAGAAAACTTGTTCACCTTAGCCTCTAAGGATAGAACAAGAAGCAAAAAAGGGAAGTTTAGGTTGGACATTAGGAAAAAGTTCCTAACTGTCAGGGTGGTTAAACACTGGAATAAATCGTCTAGGGAGGTTGTGGAATCTCCATCTCTGGAGATATTTAAGAGTAGGTTAGATAAATGTCTATCAGGGATGGTCTAGACAGTATTTGGTCCTGCCATGAGGGCAGGGGACTGGACTCGATGACCTCTCGAGGTCCCTTCCAGTTCTAGAATCTATGAATCTATGAATCTGTGCGCTTCTACAGACTAGGGTCCGAATGGCTAGGCAGCAGTTCTGCAGAAAAGGACCTAGGGGTTACAGTGGATGAGAAGCTGGATATGAGTTGACAGTGTGCCCTTGTTGCCAAGAAGGCTAATGGCATTTTGGGCTGTATAAGTAGGGGCATTGCCAGCAGATCGAGAGACGTGATCAGTCCCCTCTATTCGACATTGGTGAGGCCTCATCTGGAGTACTGTGTCCAGTTTTGGGCCCCACACTATAAGAAGGATGTGTAAAAATTTGAAAGAGTCCAATGGAGGGCAACAAAAATGATTAGGGGGCTGGAGCACATGACTTATGAGGAGAGGCTGAGGGAATTGGGATTGTTTAGTCTGCAGAAGAGAAGAATGAGGGGGGATTTGATAGCTGCGTTCAACTACCTGAAAGGGGGTTCCAAAGAGGATGGATGTAGACTGTTCTCAGAAGTAGCAGATGACAGAACAAGGAGTAATGGTGGGGGAGGTTTAGGTTGGATATTAGGAAAAACATTTTCACTAGGAGGGTGGTGAAGCAGTGGAATGAGTTACCTAAGGAGATGGCAGAATCTCCTTTCTTAGAGGTTTTTAAGGTCAGGCTTGACAAAGCTCTGGCTGGGATGATTTAGTTGGGGGTTGGTTCTGCTTTGAGCAGGGGGTTGGACTAGATGACCTCCTGAGGTCCCTTCCAACCCTGATATTCTATGAAGGCAAAGTACATTATATCACACAGTTCTCTTCCAAGTCTTTAGTGAAAATGTTAAATATCATAGGGCTGTCGTGGAAAAAGTCACCCATGCATAGATTTTAGTTCACAGACTCAAGCCTGAGACCAGTTTATTGCAATACATACCAACGCGTTGGGGTAGCAGTCCGAAAACTACCATCCCCAAGCACAGCGCGCAGGCTGCCTTTTATTCTTACAAACCGCAAACATAGTACAAATTATACGTCATTTACTTGAAATAAGAGTTGGGGTCCGTCCCCCTTGCCTGGTACCTTCCTTATCAATTTTCCGAGAATTGGGTGCATATTGAGTAGTGGGCTTCTTGGTGGTTTCCGATATGGGCAGTACTTCGCACCAGTTGGGGTGTATTCTCGGCAGGGTGCATATTATTTTTCCGGGGTTTTACTGTTTTAGGGCATAGGGGTTTATTACAGGACGCCTAAAGAAGATATATGATTGGCTAGCTTTGCAGTTAGCTGGAATCACAGGAGAAGTTGGCCTTTTGCTAGAAGCAATTTCTTCATACAAGCGGTTATTACATTTCATAAACAAGCGGTTATTATGTTACTGAGGCCTTCCGCACTACTCCTTCTCTCTCCCTCCTCTGGTCATAACCCTTAACCGAATTTGGCAGGAGACTGTGTAGCTTAGTCTTGTTCAGGCCTTAACCTATAAAGGCCCCTGTAAGGGCTGTTAAACCGAGCCCCTGCTGGAGGGCCTGCGTTCGGGCCTTGGCCGTCATCTTGCTTGACATAAGGGAGGCCTGCCAGGCCTATTCCTTCACAGGGCAAAGAACTGATTAATGTGGGACCCCCACTAGAAACACTCCCATTTGATGATGATTCCCCATTTATAATTACCAATCAGTTAGCCAGTTTTTAATCCATTTAATGTGTGCCACATTAAAATACTAGAAAGATATAAAATTAATCAAAATGCTGTGTGGTACCAAGTCAAATGCCTTACAGAAGTCCAAGGCCTTGTCTACACTTGTGGTGCCATGTAGATTATGTGTAGCTACATGCCACAATGAAAGGGAGGTGCATTCCCATTGTAATTCACATTCACAGTGAAAAGCCCTGGCAGGGGAGGTACAGCAGGAAAAATTTCTGGTAGCGGGGAGCTGCCAGAATCTTTCCCTACTGCCTCCTCCACACCGCTTTCCCCCTGCCAGAAACTTTACCCACTGCTGAGGCCTTTCATTGTGGTGGGGGAAAAGTCCAATAGCAATGAGGCGGGGGGACACTGTATCACTAAAAATAGCAGTGTAGACATGGGAGGCGCTGCTAGGGTGTTTAGAGAGCTGTGTCGGGTATATACTCTAAGGTTCTGGTATGTATGTACTCTGCTTGCTTAAGCAGTGCCTCACTGTCTACACTGCTATTTATACCTATGCCAGCTGGACATGCAGTGTTTGTGCTCACACACCGTCATAAGTAAGGACATATCTAAAGTATATTACATCAGCACTGATACCTTTTTATGATGTGATTACAAGTTTGATTGATAAAGGTATCAAGTTAGTGTGACAGGATCTATTTACCATAAACCTGTTGGTTTGGCATTAACTGTATTACCCTCCTGTAATTCTTTATTGATCAAGTCCCGTATCTGCTGCTTCAATATTTTGTCTGGGATCAATGTCAGACTGACAGGCGTATAATAACCCAGGTCGCCTAGTTTACCCTTTTAAAAATATTGGCACAACATTAGCTTTCTTCCAGCCTTCTTTAACTTCCCCACTGTTCCAAGAATGATTCAAAATAAACATTAATGGTTCAGAGAGCTTCTGGACTAGCCCTTCTAAAACTCAGATGCAACTTATCCAGATCTGCTGATTTCAAAATGTCTAACGTTAGCAGCTGCTATTTAACATCCTCCTGAGATATTATTGAAATGGAAATATTTCTTCTTCATCATCATCTAATATAAATAGATCATCTGGCTTCTTCCCAAATACACACCAAAATATTTATTGTACATTTCTGTCTTTTTTTTAAATTATGATTGATATTTTACCATTTCCATCTAGTAATGGACCAACACCATTGTTAGGATTCCTTTTGTTCCTAATATACATTTCTAGATTCAAAAGCCTGAAGGGATCACTATGATTATCTAGTTTGACCTCCTGTATAACACAGGCCATAGAACTTCCCCCAAATAACTCCTGTTTGATTTTTTTTTAAGAAGCTCCTTATTTACCTTAGCTCTATTGGCTATTGATTTCAAATGTCATTAAATCTTTTGAAAAAAAAAAATGGAAAAAGTCAACAGGGTTTTTTGTATGTGAATTTTTCCATTGTTGTAAAAGGCCATTTTTGTTGGGGGAAGAAAAACAAAAACACCTCTTCATTCAAAGTCTTTTGACCAGTTCTATTAATTTCCATTCCACAAAGGATGGAGAGGACCACTGAATTCTTATCTACATCACTATAAGGTGAGTGAATGACTGGTTGACTACTCAAAGACTTGTAATCAACAGTTCATTATCAAAATGGGAGGTTGTATCAAGAGGGGTCCTGCAGGGGTCTGTCCTGGATCTGGTACTATTCAATATCTTAATTAACAACTTGGATTATGGAGTAAAGCTACACTTACAAAATATGTGGATGATACCAGGCTAGGAGGAGTTGCAAGCTCTTTTGGAGGACAGGATTAGAATTCAAAATGATCTAAATAAATTGGAGACAGTCTGCAAACAGTAAGATAAAATTCAATAAAGATAAGTTCAAAGTACTACTCTTAGGAAGGAAAAATCAAATGCACAAATACAAAATGGGTAATAATTGGCTAGGCAGTGGTACTGTAGAAAAGGAGCTGGGGATTACAGTGGAACACAAATTGAATGAGTCAGCAATGTGATGCAGTTGTGAAAAGGCTAATATCATTCTGGGGTGTACTAACAGTAATGTCATGTGTAAGACACGGAAGGTATCTGTTCTGCTCTACTTGGAACTGGTGAGGACTCAGCTGGAGTACTGTGATCAGTTTGGGGAGCCACACTTTAAGAAAGATATGGACAAATTGGAGAGTCCAGAGAAAAGCAACGAAAACATGACCTAAGAGGAAAGAAAGAATTGAAGAGAAGGCTGGGGCTGGACATAACAGTCTTCAAATATGTAAAAGGTTGTTTTAAAGAGGACCATGATCAATTGTTCTCCATGTCCAAGAATTAATTGGCTTAATTTGCACCAAGGCAGATTTATGTTAGATATTTGGAAAACTTTCTAACTTCAAGGATAATAAAGTACTGGAAGAGGTTAGCGAGGGAGTTTGTGGAATCCCTGTCGTTGGAGGTTTTAAGAACAGGTGATGCAAACACCTGCCTGGAATGGTCAAGGCATATTTAATGCTGCCTCAGATGACCTTGTGTAGTCCCTTCCAGTCCTATATTTCTTAGATTCTATCATTATTTCATGGAGAAAATAAAGAGCAAGCATTCCAGCTGCCATGCCAAGGTAATACCCAGGGCAAGGGGACAAACACAAGGAATGATTCCTGCCCTTTTTACAGTCATTACAGAGAATAATCACAAAGTTCTACCCTTACCTAGCACCTCACACCTAAGAGAACAAAACTTCTCACACACCCACTGAGGCTTTTCTCAGTACTGATCTACACTAGGAAATTGGATTGATATAAGTATATTGCTCAGTGGTATGAAAAATCCACATCCCAAGAGACCAAGTTAAACCAACCTAATCCATGGTGTAGACAGCACTACTGCCTTTTAGGGAGGTAGAATACCTATGCTGAAGGGAGAAGCCTTTCTATCAGAGTAGGTAGTGTCTTCACTGAAGTGCTTCAGCAGCACAGCTGGAGCAGTGCAGCTGTGCCATTGCAGTGTTTTAAGTGTAGACAATCCCTCAGTGACTTTTCTCTTTTCATTGCATGAGCCTTCTATCTTCTCATCCTCATCATTTCCTGCTTATCCCCCATTGTTCAGCCCTCAAGGAACCTACTTTTATTCTTGTCATTTGTCCCATGTCATCATGGCTCATCTCAAAATCCTCATTGCCTCATTCTAGTATCTATTGAGTTCACTATGCTTTGTGAAATAACAACTGATAGCCATTCTTGCTTCTGCTAATGAGTTGAACAATGAAACCTATTTATGCAAATCAAGTCAGTTATTTTCATTTTGAAATATTTGTAACCAACCCATTTAAAAAATTGATAGCTTTAAAAAAATCAAAAACATTATTCAAATCGTTATTGAAACTTTTCATTTACCAACAAAAAAAGTCAATGCTACAACAAAAAAATCTTTTCATGTCAAAAAATTTGACCAACTCTACTAATGTTCTGTGCTGATGCTGCATTATTGCAGAAAAACCCGTGTAGCTGTGCATGGAGTATGAATAGCAGATTTTTGTGTACTGTGGGGTAGGCCTCCCAAGCACACCAGACGTAACAGCATATAGCCTGTGGCACCCCAAAATGCCACCCACCAGCAACAGGTGGGGAAAACTGATGAGGCCAGCAGTGAAAAGGGGACAGTCCCTGTAGCAAGGGAGGGAGACACTTGCTAAGGGAAAATAGGTAGCTCCTCCCCCTGGGAGTCTCTGGCACCCTCTCAGCTGGGAAAGAGGGATGCTGACTGGCTAGCACTCATTATCCCAGTAGGAGGTCTTCCCCAAAATCAGAATTTGCTCATCAATAAGTGGATACCTGACTTTTCACTGAGTTTCTAGCAAACAGTTTATCCAATCAACTTAACTATAACTTAAAAATATATAAAAATATATAAAAAGTTAACACTTTAGTCAATGAATCAGCAACTCAAGTCAAAACTTGATGCAACAGAGAATTGGAACCATAATTAAATCTTGCACAGCTACATTCTGTTTCTGCATCATTTTCTTCTTTGCAAATGAAGTATGAATGTGTCATGTGATTGCACCAGAAGGAATATAGATTACTGTGGTAGCAAATGTGGCATTCTGATGGGCAAGATTGGATTCCCTTTTAGTTTTCACCTAATATTTTATAGACACAATTCTGTGTCTAGAATTGCAAGTACAAGCCACACCCCTGACTTGGGAGAATTTGAAGTCAGTTACTCATTTTCTATCAGTTCAAATGCACATGTATACAAGATTATCATTTATCTATAGTGACATCCTAAATATAGCAAACAGTGTCACTACACTTCAAAAATGAGTATGAAAGTAAATGTCTGAAACCCAACTGAAGCAGCAGAAGTGTTAAAAACAGAATGTGATAAGAGGATATTGGAAAAAAGCAAAATTAACAGTAGTAGGGGTTGGCATCTTCAGTACATAGTGCCTCAACCAAAACACTAACTATTCACAGACTAATACAAGTGACATGGAAAAAAAGGAAGGAAGGTCAAAGTTTCTCCCTTGCCTACAGCTCCTAAAATAGCTTTTAATATGAACACATTGGTCACAAATTTCTTACCACTGTACTGATTTCTTGGAAAAATGAAGCAGCACTGAAATTAAAGTTACATATTCCTAGCTGGATGATCAGATGCACTTCACTAATATTTTTTAAAAGAACAGAAAACTTATAAATGTACATTATTGTATTCATCAATGAATTGTAATATTTCCAATATGATTATCTTTCCAGCATCAAATGTAAAGTTGCTCAAGCCTCCTTTGTGTATTTGTTTGTAAATATTTTTTTTCTGGGTAGTAGTGAGCCTCTTTGTAATTGTTCATATTATGCCACTGGCTGTTATAAGCAGCTGGAGAGCATACTGTGCAATCCATTTTGATTTCTCCTTCACTGTCATCCCTGATGTGTGTTTGAAATAGTTAATTATTAATGAGTGCTACCACGTTTTAAAGTTCTGTTTTCTCCTCCACTCATATTTTCAGGTTTTCACTTTTCTAGGGGCCAGATTCAATCTCCAGCAGTGGTAAGTTTGTGTCCACTTTCCACTGCTGTGAACTCCCCCTCAAACGGACTTTTCTAACTCAGAGGTTTTGGCTGAAGACTATTTAATAGGCTGAAATATTAGTGGCATGTAGAAAACATACAACTTTTATATTTTCTTCACAAAACGTGCACAAAACACCAACTTCCAGCTATTCCATTGCCTATGAAAAATTAGCACATCAATGAAGAGCATCTGACTGAAGCTGAACCCAGGCAAGATATAGGTGATGCTGGTGAGAAGAGATAGGTGATTCAAAGAACAAGTCAGCACACATTGCCATTTGTCACTGATGGTATCAATTTATGGATAATCTGATGCAATATTTCTGAACTACATAAGAACATAAGACTGGCCATACTGGGTCAGACCAATGATCCATTTAGCCCAGTATCCTAACTTTCCACAGTGGCTGGGCCAGATACCTCAAAGGGAATGAATAAAATTATTGAGCGATCCATCCCCTATCGTCCAGTCCTAGCACCTGGTAACATCCAGAGCATGGGGTTACATCCCTCATTATCTTGACTAATAGCCATTGATGGACCTATCCTCCATGAATTTCTCCAATTCTTTTTTGAACCCAGTTATACTTTTGGCCTTCACAACATCCCCTGGCAACTAATTCCACAGGTTGACTGTGTGTTGTGTGAAGAAGTACTTCCTTTTGTTTATTTTAAACCTGCTGCCTATTAATTTCATTTGGTCATCCCTGATTCTTCTGTTATATGAAAAGATAAATAACACTTTCTTATTCACTTTCTCCACACCATTCATGATTTTATAGGTCTCTTATCATATCCCACCTTAGTCTCTCTTTTCCAATCTGAATAGTCCCAGTGTTTTTAATCTCTCATCATATGGAAGCTATTCCATACTCCTAATTATTTTTGTTGCCCTTCTCTGTGCCTTTTCTAATTCTAAAACAACTCTTTTGAGATGGGGTGACCAGAACTGCATGCAGTATTCAAGATGTGGGCGTATTGTGGATTTATATAGTGGCATTATGATATTTTCTGTCTTATTATCTATCCCTTTCCTAATGGTTCCTAACATTCTGTTAGCTTTTCTGACTGCTACTGTACATAGAGTGGACATTTTCAGAGAACAATCCATAATGAATCCAGGATTTCTTTCTTGACTGGTAACAGCTAATTAAGACCCCATCATTTTGTGTGTATAGTTGGGATTATGTTTTCCAATGACTATACTTTTTTTTACATATCAACATTGAATTTCATACCCAGTCACTAGTTTAGTGAGATCCCTTTGTAACTTTTCACAGTCAGCTTTGGACTTAACTATCTTGAGTAATTTTGTATCATCTGCAAACTTTGCCATCTCACTGTCTATCCCTTTTTGCCAGATCATTTATGAATATGATGAACAGCACTGGTCCCAGTAGAGATCCTTGGGGGACACCACTATTTACCTCTCTCCACTGCTAAAACTGACAATTTATTCCTACTCTTTGTTTCCTATCCTATAACCAATTACTGATTCATGAGAGGACCCTCTCTCTTATCCCATGACTGCTTACTTTGCTTAAGAGCCTTTGGTGAGGGACCTTGTCAAAGGCTTTCTGAAAGTCAAGAACACTATATACACTGGATCACTCTTGTCCACATGTTTGTTGACCCCCTCAAAGAATTCTAATAGAGTGGTTAGGCATGATTTCCCTTTACAAAAATTATGATGACTCTTCCCCAACATATCATTGTGACACTACACCCCATATTTGTCAGTGATATTATTATGATATGATTATGGCATAATTATGATGCACTTTGTACAAGATGGGTCATGTAAGATGTCAATGGAAAAGTTATGATTTGCTGCATATGATTATCCTATTTGTGTGCATGTATCATTTTTGTATTTGAAGTTATGAATGTTGACTAGGTACCTGTATTTCAAATGTGCTTACTCTGGAAAACACCCACAGCTAGCCTTTCAGGTACAACAATGAAGAAGCCAGATAGTGCTAATGGCTTATCCACAGACAATGGGCAATGGACAAGTTTAGCCTTCCTGTAGTGTTTCAGCCACCCTGTAAGTAATGGCTGTTATGACGCAGCAAGGGCATGTGACCAGACCACATGATAGTGGACTCCATTTTGTGTACCTGTATTTTTCTACAAACTGGGGGTGGGGTGGGGAACCGAGTTTGGAACAACGGGTTCCTGCCATATGTTAGCTATATAAGGTGGGGTGTGACATCATCTAAGGGCCTCCCTCCACACACAAGAGAACTCCTGGAAACACCTGAGGAACAAAGACTGAACTGGGGGAAGTGCTGGTCCCAGGCTAAATGGATTTCTAGCCTGTGTATGGAAACCTGGTGGACTACTTGTATCATCAGCCAACGTGAGAAATAGATTGGATATGAATTAACAATCTAGTATTTTAGGCTTAGTTTGCAGTTTTGTTTATTTGCTAGGTAATGCACTTTGATCTGTTTGCTATCACTTATAATCACTTAAAATCTTTTGGAGTTAATAAACTTATTTTTTGCTTTATCTAAACCAGTGTGCCTTTGAGTGAAGTATCTGGGGAAAAATCTCAGCTTGGTTAACACAGACTTGTTGCATATCTTTCCTATATCGAGGGGAGAGCAAACTATTTATGATCTTACATTGTACAGATCCCTGTGCAGTGCAAGACGGTATAATTTTGGGTTTATACTCTAGCGGGGGTGCAAGCCTGGAGAGCTGGGAAATTGACTGGTGTCTGCTGTTTGCACTTAGGTAGCTCAATTTGGGTAAGTGGCGCCAGCTGCTGTCATGTTGGGTGATAACAGGGCTGGGTGAGGGTGGCTGTGTCTCCCACCAAGGAGTGTGAAAAAGGGCCAGCTCAGCTGGGTGATTAGAAGAGCGAAGTGGTTCCCATGGCTTCCAGACTGCACCCCAGGGGTGACAACCCATCACAATCATATTAATCTATGTGTCTGATAATTCTGTTCTTTACTATAGTTTCAACCAATTTGCCTGGTACTGAAGTTAGGCTTACTGGTCTGTAATTGCCAGGATTGCTTCTGGACCCTTTTTTAAAATTCTGTGTTACATTAGCTGTTCACCAGTCATCTGGTACAGAGGCTGATTTAAGCGATCGATTACAAACCACAGTTAGTAGTTCTGCACTTTCATATTTGCTTTCCTTCAGAACTCTTGGGTGAATATCACCTGGTACTGGTGACTTATTGCTGTTTAATTTATCAATTTGTTCCAAAACCTCCTCTGTCAACACCTCAGTCTGGGACAGTTCCTCAGATTTGTCACCTCAATGTGGGAATCTCCCTCATATCCTCTGCAGTGAAGACCAATTGAAAGAATTCATTTAGTTTCTCTGCCTTGTCTTGCTTTAGAGTTTCTCTAGTACCTTAATCGTCTAGTGGTCCCAGTGATTGTTTTGCAGGTTTCCTGCTTCTGACATAATTAAAATATATTTGTGTTGTTAGTTTTTGTGTCTTTTGCTAGTTGTTCTTCAAATGTTTCTTGGCCTGCCTACTTTTACACTTGACTACCCAGAATTTATGTTCCTTTCTATTTTCCTCAGTAGGAATTGACTTTCAATTTTTTAAAGATGTCTTTTTGTTTCTAACCATGTCTTTTACTTGGTTTAGCCAAGGTGACTTTTTTGGTCCTCTTACTATTTTTATTTGGGGGAATACATAGAGTTTGAGCCTCAATTAATGTGTTTTTAACAAGTTTCCATTCACTTTGCAGGCATTTCACTCTTATGACTGTTCTTTTTCATTCCCATTTAGCTGACTTCCTAATTTTTGTGTAGTTCTCCTTTTTAAAGTTAAATGCTACTGTGGTTGGTTTCTTTGTATTTTCCTCCTTAAAACAATGTTAAATTTACTTACATTATGATCACTATTACTGAGCAGGTCAGCTACATTCATCTCTTGGACCAGATCCTTTGTGCCCCTTATGCCTAAATCAAGAATGTTTTCTCCCCTTGTGGGTTCCATGACTAGCTGTTCCAAGAAGCAGTCATTAATGGTGTCTAGAAATTTTATCTTTACATCCCATCCTGAGGTGACACGTTCCCAATCAATATGGGGATAGTTGAAATCCTCCATTATTATTAGGTTGTCTGTTTTTGTAGCCTCTCTATTCTCCCTGAGCATATCACAATCACCATTCTAGTCAGGAGGTCAGTAGCATATTCCTACTGCTATAGTCAAGCATAGAATTTCTATCTATAGAGATTCTATGGTACTGTTTGATTCATTTAGGATTTTTACTATATTTAACTTCTTCCTGCTCGTCATTCCAGGACAGCTTACAGCAGGAAGTGAGGGAAGGGTCTTGACAGCTCTAGCTAACCAGATGTCTGGCTGGCAGGAGGGACTGGCTTCTCTTTTCTGCTTATCTTCACTGACAATCAAGGCTCTGGCAGCAGAGCCACCTTTCACAGCACAGTTGCTGCTCTGTTGAGTTTTGTTCACCAGGAAAGTTTCATACTGTGCTGAGTATGGACTGTGCTGACAATATGGAAAAGAGTAATCCAGTTGTTAGAGTACTAGCTGGCAGTACTCCCTACTCCAAATGTTGAAATATTGAGTCAGGCAGCCCAAAATTATTAGATTGGCTTAAAAATATTGTTTTTCTAAATAAAATAAAACTAGGATTCTTTATATTTGTCTTCTTTTTGAGCCATTAGCACTGAGGTCATGTTTTCAAGCTTTTCTCTGCAACCCAGAGGGCTAGAAACTTGGTTTCCTATGAAAGCAGAATTTCTTTTGTAATCACAGGACTTCAAGAGCTGGGTGTTAAAACAAAGAATATCACAAGTCAAGATAAAATAGTGAGAGTTAGCAACACTGACCTTGGATCCAGGAGACCCAGGATCAGTAAAGATGGGTCCTCCAGGCCTGCCTAGAAAGGCTGCAGGGAAGTAGCGAATCAAAGCCCATCAGGTTCAATTAAAAGGAGCTGCAGAGCCTGAGCAGATCAGTTGCTAGTGGGGACCTGGAGGGATAAGACAGAGGGACTTTCCAGGCAAGGAGGCCTGGGAGAGGCCTGTTACAGGTGGGGAACAGACAGAGGACCCTGAGGTAAGAGTGAAGCAGAAGGTGCTACATGGGAAGTCACCCAGGGAATAGCAGTAGTAATTATTAAAGGAAGCAGCTATTTGTATGGTCCCTGGTTTGGGACCCAGAGTAGTGAGTGGGCCCGGGTCCACCCACCAGCCATGGAAGAAGATGCTTAAGCCCTAAGGAGGTGATTAAAAGCCCAAGAAAGGAGGGGCTGGGAGTTTAAACAGGTCCAGGGATGGGGCTGAAGACCCTGAAGAGGGCCAACCATTCATTGAACATAGTTACCCTGGAAGGGTTGTGAAGTTAGCTGGAGAGATGGGACACCATAGAACTGCTAAAGGCAGAGTCTCCAGGGAGAAAGTCCTGGGGACACTGTTTTTGAACAGGGCAGGGACAGACTTAAAGTAAGCCCAGAAGGGGCTAAGAACTAAGCCCAGAGACAGGGCTGCAGACACCAATAAGGGCACAGCAAGTGGTAGTCCTTGCTGGACCTTTGTTACCCCAGAATGGGTTCATTAGTTTCAGAGTATGTGTGACTTAGCCAGAGGTTGAAGACAACCCTGACGTTGTTAACAGCTGACAGGGGATGCCAAGAGCAGAGAGAGGAAGATTGCAGGTTCACACCCAACTGACAGAGGAGCTCACAGGAAGTTAGTGCACCCCGTCACAGAAGCCCACCCATAGAGCATGGCGCCCTGTGATGCAGTCAGCTGCCATTTGCTTGAAGATTGAGTCCGAAATATTTGTCTTGTTTAGTTTCAGAGTATCTTCGAAGTGTTTCATCTGCCCTTTATGCTTATGGTTGCCTGAATTTAATTCAGAATATAGTATGTGTTTTGATAGATGTCTGAAGTGTTATTAAATATTAATTTTTTATTATTCTTTTTATAGTAAACTTTAATGGTTTCTTGGCCAAACATCCCAGAATCTTTTCTGTGTTATCCAAAGGTGTTGGCTAAACTCTAATGTTACGAGGATTTTGTTTTGGATATATGAATGTCTTTGTCCTAGTAGGCCTGTACTTTATTATGCACTGTATTTTTACTCTAAACTTTAGCTGACCCTAGTGTGTTATCAATAAGCTAAAGTTTAGCTGGACCATTGCATATTATTAAATAATGGATTGTGTGTCCTTTTTTACTCTAAACTCTTGACTCTTGACTCTAAACTCCGGGAAATGTCCAGATGTCCAGGAAAGAACTATTTGTAACTGATATGAGACAGGTGTTTTCTGAAATTAATAAAACAAAAATCTATGGAAAGCTGCTTTTAGCTTATCAGGAATTACTTTAGTTGATTATTTCTGTCATAATGACAGATATATTTTGATAGATATCTTTTGTAACTGATAAAATAGTGAATGGTTGAACCACTGTTTTTAGCTTATCAATTATGCAAACCAGATATCATGAAAACAATTCCATGGTCAACAGTTTTGTTTTTTGTCTCTTTTCTGTGAATACACATAGTATATAAAGAGAAGCCTGTTGTTATAGATGTATGTGGTAATGGACAAAATGGTGTAAATGATAATGGATGTTCATAATGCTCTGTAATTGAAAAACTTAGTAATTGACAAAATGGACAAGAAACATGGTATAGCAGGTGGGTCTATAATCAATGTATCAGCAAAACATTACTGTACAGATTAATGTCAAAGTATTAAGAGTTAATTGTGATCACAGATGGTCCTAGTAATGATAAATTAGTTATAAATATCATTGACTTATTGATTCAAAATAAGATCAAGCATGAGAGAGGAGTTTTCTTGGTTCTGAACAGCACATAAGAGGTGACTTTTACAGAGTTAGAAGTGAACTCAAGTAGGCTGCCGCACTTCTCCAGTCTCAGATTTGGTACATATGTTTCCTTTGTGCTGTATTAAGTATTGCTTGATTGTTTTACTTAAATAAAACTTCAACTGAGTTAGTTAGTTGCCATCATTACTTATTAAATCCAAACACGCAGCACAGGCATACAAATTACATAACCAGTCCATTTAAGTAGGTGTGAAAATCAATTGGGGAGCCTCAATACTGACAATCAAATTTCTCCAAAACTTCCGTGTTGGACACCTAATCCTGCCACTTGATGCCTAGCAGCCATCACAGGTAATATCAAGCTTTTTAATGTGTCATTGATAATAGGTTCATGTTTCACACCCATAGAGCATTGTTGTGAGGACAACAGCATTATACATTTTGATTTTTGTCTGTAAACAGATTCTGTCTTGCTTCCAGATTCACTGATAAAGGCAAACATATGTGACACTTGCTTTCTTAATTCACGCATCCACTTCATGATCGATTGTCGCTTCATGTTTAACACATTGCCAAGATAAATTAACTGCTTGTATCATGCAGGGATACCCATTCAGCAGATATGTCATCACTGATCATTGGAAGAGTTTCCAAAATGGTAGTTAGCTGTGTTAAAAATGGTTTGGCAGTTGCTGGGTCTTTCAGCTGGGCAACATTTAGATGCTTAACTGACTGGTCTTTATGCATGTTTGGCCAAATAAAAAGGGAAAGCTTTGACTGAACAAGATGGTGGTCAGTCTAGCAATCAGCTCCATTTAATACCTGTGTTATACGCACATTTCGCAAGTCCCTCTGTCAGATCAATACATAGTCAATCAGATGCCAATGACGTGAAGGAGGGTGCAACAGGTTGTTTTGTATTTGTCAGACAGCCAGAAGACAGTGTTTGTGATAAATAATTGGTGCTCAATACATGTCCTCCTCAGCAAAAATAAGCTGCCATTGTTCATCTTGCTGATGCCATGTTTGCCAAGTATCCCATACCATGTAGACTCATCATGGCCAACATAAACATTAAAGTCACATAGGCTAATCAATTTGTCTTCATGGGGGGTCAATCAGATCATTTAGTTTAGAGTAAAATTGCTCCATCCC
>NW_020664964.1:6290528-6322068 GCF_002925995.2 Terrapene triunguis | reverse complement strand
ATCCCTTCAGAAGGGTTAATCATTCTCAGTGCATGAGTACTGATAGGTAAAGCATAATGTCCACCTCTCAGGGGCAGTCAGAGTTTCATCAATCTGTCATTTATACCAATACCTAGGTTCTCCAAATGAAAGACAAGTTTCTTTCTAATGGCAAAACTGACTCCCACATCACATGGCTTATTTTGTAGGCTTCCCTTCCAGAAGAAAATATACCTAGCCCTCTCCTCATATACCCATCTTCAGCAAATCGGATCTTACTCAGTGCTGCAATGTCAATGCAGTATTTTTCAAGCTCTGAAGCACCCAGAATGGTCCACCTAGTAGGATGGTTGGTTTGACTTGGATGATCAAGGAGTGTATGGACATTCCCAGTCACAACACTGAGACAAAAGGAAACATTTTTGAGACTTATTTGAGTTTCCACCATGTGATGGGACACCCTCCATTATCTCTCATTAAGGCATTTTTTCCATCCTCAAATCATTTTGTGAATCTTCTCTGCACCCTCTTCAATTTTTCAACATCCTTTTAAAAATGTGGACACCATTTGTTGCCTTTCTCTCTCTCTCTCAGTTCTTTACAGCAGAAGTAAGAGAGCAGCTGCAGACCCTGCCCAGATCCTGCTGGTACCAGGACATGCTGTTCTGCTGAATGAGTTTGTCTCCACAAAAGGTGGGCTGTCTGTCCTCTTGTCAGGACCAGACTCTGTGTTTGATTGATCTTGGCATCTGTGAAGCTTATGAAGGAATGAAACAAATCATACAAGACAGACATTAAAACAAATGGCCCTGAGGGAAATGTTTAGAGCTGTGTCCTCCAAACACTGGGATGGGTATTCAGATCTCAACCAATGACTTAGTTGACCAGACTGTCAACATCCCTATCACTGTATCATTGAGTGGGGGTGAGCTCCCAGCACTGGGGTGGATATGTGAGGTCAGAAGTTCTGGTTCTCCCTCTGCCATGATGGGTAGGATCTGTCTGTGATATTCTCACTGATGGCATCTGCACTCATGTACACCCGGGGGCAATATCTGGAGGCAGATGGGTGCTGTTGTGATATTACTCTAATTATAAGCTCAGTTGTGAAAAGTATATGAATGTTTTTGAGATGATACAATAATCTGTAATAACAAATATTGATGGAAAGTAGGTCAAGTTGCTTTCAGTACTGAATGTTATAAACAGCTACAAGAGAACCAGACAGAGACTAAATTAGTCCTAAAAAAGGTCATGTTGATTGGTTTAGGTCCTTAAAGAAAGAGACTCTAGGAAGAATAAGGAAGACCCATCTTCTGCTTCTTAATCCTGAGGGATGTCCTGACCAGATCAGACCAGGGATAGGGACTCAGATGACATCACCACCCATATCAGCTCCAGATGAATCCCAAACACCACCTAAGATGAAATGGGATCAGACTTTAACAACAGGAACAATGACAACACCTCCAGCTCATCTCAACTAACTTATTCCCTTTTTCCCAAAAGGACAGTTATAGACTTTTAACAGCAGCAGTGGCAGCAACAACAACAGCTCCAGCTTATTTCAGCTAACTAACTTCTTCCCTTTTACCCCAAAAGACACTCATTACCATCTTTGATACCATCTAATAGTGTCAAACAAAGGAGGGGGGCAGTTTTATTCTAAAACTCTCTCCAGGGAAAGGGAACAAAGGATGCTGTTAAAATGAAAGTCTAACTTAATACTTTACATTTAAAATGCTTTAAATGTTTCCTTTTCTGTATCTTTAATAAAAGGTTAAAAGGATTTTTAATGGTATGTTTGCCATAGTATTAAGCAGGATGAGGTCTCTGTATACTAAACCTCGAACCTTGCTAAACACAGTGATGGAGTTACGTTAACACCTTGCCCATATATTGCATATTAATAAATTAATCCTTAGTGATGTGTGATATAGATCTGTGACTAAAGGAGGGACAGCTTGTGACTGGGGTGGGTCTTAGCTGAGGGTCTGTACAAGCAAACACAGCAGCCATTCTACACTCAGCTCCGACCCAACCTAAGATGTTAAAGCCTGTTACAAAGAGAGGGGGAAATCTGTTCCAAACACCAAAGTGGAAAAAAAATCAAGAGCCAGATTGTTAAAGTATTTAGGTACCGAAAGATACAGATGTCTTGTGGGATTTTCAAAAGTGCCTAGGTGTCTAACTCCCTTTGGAGCAGGGACTGGAAACTGGGTATCCCAGGACAGTGCATTAACCACTAGGATAAAGAGTTATCCTTTCTCTGACTCAGTGCCTATTTAAATAGTCCATACAAAGTGGCATGGCTTCAACAGGCGAGACTGCAAGAAACCCACCTCATAATATGATTCGGGCACTCATTGGGCAGGTAGAAAAGCTGGGTTCAAGTCCCTGCTCTAAGTTAGGCAGAGTGTGGATTTAAATCTAGGTCTCCCATGTCCTGGCTGAGCGCTCTAACCACTGGGATATTGGATATAAGGACTGGAGATATCATCTCCTCCTCACTTCTTTATGAGAAAGGGCTGACCTGGATTAGGCTCCTAATTCCAAGAGAGAGTTCATGGCTATGAATCCCAAGCAGAGATATGTACCTTCCTCTGGCCCAGAGTTAAATGCCTAAGTCCCTTGAGGGACAGGGCTTAGGCTCCAAACCTATCCTTAGTATTTCCTATGGATTAGTTTAGGTGGCTCTCCACTCAGCTTTCTGACTTCTGTGAATCCCATTCTTAGGCATCTTATTCTCCCCATGCATTTTATAAGGAGCCTGGGATCCTAATTTAGGGCTGAATATTCCATTAGACAGCATGGTCCTAAAATTATGTATTGCAGCTCTGAGCTCTGTGCCCTTTGTGGGTCTAGTCCTTAGATTCTAAGTGGTCTTTTTTAAACAAACGTCATTGTTTTCTCTTAACAGGTGTTTTTGCATAGATTTTGAAACATAATTTCCTGTGATGAAATTATCCTTATCTTATCTCTCAATTAATCCTTTATCTCAAACATCAATCTCATTTTGACAGAAGCTGGAGGCAGTGTACTACTCAGCAGTATTTGACTTTTGATGAAATGGACAAAAGTTTGCTAATGTGAGTGAAACTGATATAGCTTTGAAAAATTCCAGTCAGGGAGAGAGAAAAGTATTAGGATTAGGGCTACAATTTTGTCACGGAAGTCACAGGGTACGTCTTCACTACCTGCCGTATCAGCGGGTAGCTATCAATTTATCCGGGATCGATATATCGCGTCTCGTTAAGACGCGATATATCGATCCCCGAACACGCTCACCGTCGACTCCGGAACTCCACCAGAGCGAGCGGCGGTAGCGCAGTCGACGGGGGAGCCGCGGCCGTCGATCCCGAGCCATCTGGACCCCAGGTAATTCAATCCAAGATACTTCGACTTCAGCTACGCTAGTCGCGTAGCTGAAGTTGCGTATCTTGGATCGATCCCCCCCAGTGTAGACCAGCCCACAGAATCCATGACCTCCATGACTTGAGACCCAGCACCAGAGCTCCCAGCGACAGAGGGAGGCAGGGGTGCCCCACAGGGAGCTCCCAGCCAAGGCGGAGGCAGGGTTACCTGGCGTTCTGAGGTGGCGGGGAGACTCCAAACTCCCTGCTGCTGTGGGCAGTGGGGCTCCCAAGAAGTCCCAGCTGCTGCGGGCGGCAGGGGCACCCCAGAGCACGGCACCATCGCGGGTAACCGGGGTGCCCCAGAGCTTGAAGCCCCAAGATTGGAGCCACCGCAGACCGTGAGGGGATCCTGCACCTCTGAGCCAGGCCCCCTGGGTTGATGTGGGGAGTCTGCAGGCTCCCCACTTTATCATGCATATTTTTAGTCAAAGTCACGGGCTTCCGTGAATTTTTCTTTATTGCCGTGACCTGTCTGTGACTTTGCCTAAAAATATGCATGACAGAATCTTAGCCTTAATTAGGATACCTGCAAGTTCCTTTAAATTGCAAGGAACTTTTTTTACCTTTCCAGTTAACTGTGACTAAAGGAAAAGGGCCTTCCTATATTGGCACAAAACAAACTTATTTTTTTTCCTTATAAACCTTCCACCGGAACTGGAGTGGGTCAGGAGGCCATGCCTTGCAACTTTTAACTTTTGGAGGGGCAGCCCCTTGTCATAAATATAGAGGGAAGAGTAGCATAAAATCCCTCTTTGGCAGCTGTACTGAATCACCTTACTTGTAAGGGTTAAGCAGTTCAAATAACCTAGTTGGCACCTGACCAGAAGGACCAATGAGGAAAGAAGATACTTTCAAATCTGGGGGAGAGGATTTGCTTGTTGTTCTCTTTTGTTGTTCTCCCTCCCGACGGAGGGAGAAGCCAAGCAGGCACAATATCTCCTGAAAATATACCTGGAATAAGCCATCTAAAACCACAGAAATTGTAAGTAGGGCAAGAAAATGCGTTAGATTATCTTTTGTTTGGGCTTGTGATTTTTCCTATGCTACAAAGGTAAGTTTTTTCCTATTTTTGTAACTGTGAAGCTGAGCTCAGAGGGGAATCCTCTGTGTTTTAAAACTTTTTATTACCCTGTAAAGTTACCTTCCATCCTAATTTTGCAGGTGTGATTCTTTTATTTATTTTTCTTTATAAATAAAGTTCTTTTTTTAAGAACCTGAATGATTTCAGTGTCCTAATGACAAAGGGTCTGGTCTGTGGTTACATTGCTAAGACAATTAGTTGGTAGTTTATTCTCAAGCCTCCCCAGGAAAGAAGGTGAAGGGGTTTGGGGGATATTTTGGGGGGATAGGGATTCTAAGTGACCCTTCCTTGAATTTTTGTGTAAATTACTTGGTGGTGGCAGCAATACCATCCAAGGACAAGGAAAGGTGATCCTGACAGGATAATGAATGAAGATACTTTGTTCGAACCAACAAGTCCTGGCTGGGATGATTTAGTTGGGAATTGGTCCTGCTTTGAGCAGGGGGTTGGACTAGATGACCTCCTGAGGTCCCTTCCAACCCTGATATTCTATGATTCTATGATTCTAAGTCCAAGAAGTAGAGTGGTAACTAACCATGTCAGGAGAGTAATACACAACTTGTTTGTATCAGTGTATAAAACAGAAATCATAGGAGGAGCATCTCTGTCTGACCCAGGGGGCAGTGGAAAGTCCCACTGCTGACTGAGTTTGTTCATTGTAATTGACATACATGTGTTAGTGTACTTGTAGCACATATAGGGCAGTAGGACCCTGCTCTGTTGACCATAAACCTGGCCCAGCGCCTTTGCCACCAAACCGAGCCTGTGGTCTTTCTGGGAAGTGCTATCAAGGTCTGATGAGCTGGCTGTCTGCAGAGCTGGTACAGCATACAGAGAGAACACACATGCATACCAAACTGACAACACCTTCTTCGTGTCTCATCTTCCCTATCAACACCACCATTGTCTCTGTTAGTCAAGCACCTAGAAAAGTATCACAGATATTCATGTAAACATGTACACTCTTCTTGAAAGGTAATGTGGTTTGGGGACATATTCAATCATGGACCAAAAACAATACTATGAGGGTTAGGTGATCAACCACACTGTGTGAATAGTGATTAATAAATCACTATTGTGAGAAATCCATAGGATCAATTATAAGACTTTAATTTTGGACAATGAACACATTTGTAAAAATCTAATTTTGTTTTCATTACCAAGAAAAAGGATATTCATTGATTAATTTTTTTTGCTGTTTACTGAAAGGTGAGATTTTCAAAGGTATCATCTCCCACTGAAATGGCCAGACAGGTTAAAGTGTTCTCCCACTGGTTTTTGAGTAGAACACTTTAACCTGTCTGGCCATTCTATGACAGACCTGCGGGTGGCTATCTTAAAACAGAAAAACTTCAAAAACAGACTCCAACGAGAGACTGCTGAGCTGGAATTGATATGCAAACTAGACACAATCAACAAAGGATTAAATAAAGACTGGGAATGGCTGAGCCATTACAAACATTGAATCTATCTCCCCTTGTAAGTATTTTCACACTTGCTTCTTATCAAACTGTCTGTACTGAGCCATCTTGATTATCACTTCAAAAGTTTTTTTTTCTCTTACTTAATTGGCCTCTCAGAGTTGGTAAGACAACTCCCACCTGTTCATGCTCTCTGTATGTGTGTGTATATATATCTCCTCAATATATGTTTCACTCTCTATGCATCCGAAGAAGTGGGTTGTAGCCCACGAGAGCTTATGCTCTAATAAATTTGTTAGTCTCTAAGGTGCCACAAGTACTCCTATTGTAAATCAGGAGTCACTCTATTGAATTTAATGGAGTTAAATTAGTATAAAACCAGTGTAAGTAAGACCAGAATCAGGGCCAGTAGCTTTTTGTCTCTTGTGATTTTTGCAATATATTTTAGCTAGTTACAGTAGACTTTAGCTGAATTAGGACACACGGCTGGGGTAATGACTGGAAGGACTTTCAGTCATTACCCCAGCCATATGTCCTAATTCATTTGTTCTTGGTAATTTACTATCCATCAGAGTTTATTCATTCCATAAGAAAAACTACAGTAATAGTATAGCTGTTCGATGTATTCAATTAGAGAAACTTTATGGAAATGAAGCAACCGAACGAGCAAGAAAATTCAGCAAAAGTAACTTCATTTCTATAAAGTTTCTATATTTGAACAAAATTAATGTAGTAAAATGTTTACAAAACCATGAAAAATATATAAACCAAAACAATATATTGATTTTCTGTTCTACTGCTCAGTTGCTGGATAATCAAATATAGCATTAGTTAATGGTGTGCTGTGCTTTTTGCAATCCTGATATCTTTTGTGAAAAGAAAATATGTACTTTTTAAAATATTCATTTGTATATTGCATGATGTAGAGAGTGCAGAATACATTGGATGTGGTCTGATGGGCCCATTTAAAGAAAAAACCCATTTAAAACCTTGCACCTACATGTTGGGTTTACATAAAAGTAATTGTTAGATATTCATATTCCTTTAAAAGAAACATTATAATCCTTTCATGTTGAATAAAATAATATGTAAGTCTTTTATTATTGGTAACCAGTACTGTACTGTAAAAGGATGCAAGGCCCCAATCTTGCTCCTACTGAAGTCAATGGGAGTTTTGAAATTGACTTTACTGGGAACAGAATCAGGACTATGACCTAAAACATGCTAATTTCTTACTAGTCTTTATTCAAATGAAAAGATGCTGTCTCTGGCAATTGCTCCATAAAGAAAAAAATGCTGTTCTTTTATGTTATTACTGGCTTTTCAATTCTTACATTTGTCATTGATATATGTGGTATGAAAGTAAAAAATGCATACATAGCATAAAGGCTGAGTAAATATACATTAAGGAGAACTAACCCATCAAGTGATTTTACCCTTATCTGCATTTGCAGGTTGGTTAGATCCATCAATGTACGTACAGCCAAACTCTATAATTCCATTATAGTTGTAGCATAGGAGGAAGGAGGTGGGAGGTTTTCAGGTGATGCCATGTATTGTATAGTAAAATCCAGTGAAGTTTCACTTTCAAATATCTATTGTGGGTAGGGGCAAAGTATCTGAAGTAATTTTAAGGACATTTCCCAAATGTTTATTTAGATAAAAGATAGATAACAGTAAAACTATAAAACCTGCAGCAAGATAACTAGGTTTTATTAATGACCTGCCATGTACTGTGACCGGATAATTAAAGTTTTTCCCCCCTCAAAGAAGAGAGTGGACAAATTTATTTGATAACTTGATAACCATGGGACACTGGTTGAAAACTATTGATATAATCAGAGCTTATTCGATTTGCTCACGACAGACACTCCTATCAGCTAATTTCACCTGTGAATAGTTAATTATTCCCTGAATGCATATGGTTGGGCCATTAATAAAATTTGACTATGTCATAGGTTTTCCTTTTTTTTTTGTCATCCTTATGTGCATTTTATCTAAGGGAATCTTTGGGGGTTTTTTTGTACTGCCAAAGACAGATGTTAGTGGTATGGGTATTTCAGCAGGGCTACGTTATAGATGGCATGCAGCATGGATCAGGAGTGCTCTTTTAGCCTGAAAAAGACTGGGCCTGGGTACATAATGAAATCACTGAAGCATGAATGATAATGGAGTGCTTAACCATTTCACATTTTCAAGCCATGCTTAGGGAATTTGCTTCCAACTAAACAAAAGCAAGGAAATCTATGTGGGATTTGGGCAAGCTTATGGTGTTTTTACATGTGTTTGCTGTTTTTATCTCGTTTTCTTTAAGTTTCTTTCTTGGTGTGTTTCCTCCCCCCCCCCCCCCCCCCCCGAATCATTTACTTGGTTGAGGGGAAGATAGGTATCAGAAAGCAGAGTCTCTTCCGTCAGCCACCTTACTGTAATCAAGCAAATATTGTATGCTGAGAGAGTTAGTTTTCATCTCCCAAAGGCTTCTCAGGAATCAGTGAGGACCAAAATTCATACCTTCTAATTTGCCATTTCCTTCATTTTGGGCAATTGTTCTTCAACTTTCCTCCCACAATTGAAATCCCATTTTCAGTCCCTTTTAGGAATATATATGATTGCATTTCCCTGCTAGGACAGCTAATGGTTTTCTACAGTGCCCCACTAAGGATGGCTACTGGAAGCCTAAGGACCTTACTGAAATTCTCTGCAGTATTTAATGCCTGAATTGGCCTAGGAGGATTTTTTTAACAAAAGGAAGTCTTTCCCCTACAAAACAAAATCACTTACTCCACTTATGGCAGAATTGTGGAAAGTTCACAACACACGAACTTTGTCACTTTATAGAACCTATTAACTGTATTTGAAACTAAAAATTTCAATTGAAATTGGACTTTTAATCACCCTTCTGACAGTTACATCATTGTTATTATGAAACCAGCAATATAGGAGATCAATTATTAGTGGCAGCCCTATGTGCATAGACTCCATATACAATGGATTTGATATGCTTCCTGTTTCATTAGCAATAAGAGATGTAGCAAGTACAGCTCTTTGGGGAAAGGCGTGTCATTTATTGTATGTCTGTACTGTGACTGGCAGAATGGGCCAAATCTGGTTGAGATTTTAGGTACTGTTGCAATATAAATAATAATGATTTGAGCTAGTAGAAATATTTGACATAATTTTTGTCAAAAATACAGTTTCATTTAAATTTAAATGTTTTGCAAAAACAATTACATTCTGACCATTTTTGATGGAAAAATGAAAAAAAATAATTTCAATAGAATGCCAAGTGAAATTTATTAAATGTTTTTGGATGTTTTTCTATATTTTCAAATATATTGGTTTCAATTACAACACAGAATACAAAGTGTACAGTGGTCACTTTATATTATTATTTTTATTACAAATATTTGCACTCTAAAAATGATAAACAAAAGAAATAGTATTTTTCAATTCACTTCATACAAGTACTGTAGTGCAATCTCTTTATGGTGAAAGTGCAACTTACAAATGTAGATTTTTTTGTTACATAACTCAAAAACAAAACAATGTAAAACTTTAGATCCTACAAATCCACTCAGTCCTACTTCTTGTTCAGCCAGTCGCTAAGAGAAACAAGTTTGTTTACATTTATAGGAGATAATGCTGCCTGCTTCTTATTTACAATGTCACCAGAAACTCAGAACAGGCATTCCCATGGCCAGATGTGCTAAAGATTCATACTTCATGCCTTTTCATACTTCAGCCACCATTCCAGAGGACATGCTTCCATGCTGATCATGCGCGTTAAAAAAATAATGTGTTAATTAAATTTCTGACTGAACTCCTTGGGGGAGAATTGTATGTCTCCTCTGTGTTACCCGCATTCTGCCATATATTTCATGTTATAGCAGTCTCAGATGACGACCCATGTTGGTTGTTTTAAGAAGACTTTCACTGCAGATTTGACAAAATGCAAAGAAGGTACTAAGGTGAAATTTCTAAAGATAGCTAAAGCACTCGACTCAAGGTTTAAGGATCTGAAGTGCCTTCCAAAATCTGAGAGGGACAAGGTGTGGAGCATGCTTTCAGAAGTCTTTAAAGAGCATCACTCTGTGAGGGCCTGAACTACCAAAAAAGAAAATCAACTTTCTGCTGGTGGCAAAAATAAATATAAACTCAGCACTGTACACTTTGTATTCTGTGTTGTAACTGAAATCAATATATTTGAAAATGTAAAAAACATCCAAAAATATTTAAATAAATGGTATTCTATTATTGTTTAACAGCATGATTAATCACACAATTAATTGTGATTAATTTTTTAATCGCTTGACAGCCCTAAAAATTTGTTTCATTTTGGTTTTCAAAAATCAATATTAAATGAGAAGTTTTGTTTCATTTTTAATATTTTTGTAAAATAAATCTGAATTTTCTGTGTGTCTTTTATTCCAGTGTAGACATACGCTAACAGGGTCTAACCCACAGTAGTTTCCCATTAACACACCTTTTGAGTAATTAGATTGATTTCCTAGGGTGGCCAGAAACAAAAATGGGCGATTACACTTGGTCAAATTTACAATAACAATGAAGGTCAAAACAGTTCCTAATCCTGCTCCTAAGACAGTCTAGTACAGAGATATAAAAGTAAGAGTTTTACAATCCCTCAACACCATCCTGCCTGCAGGCTGCTGCCCTGTATCCTCCAGCTGTGGTTGTATCCTCCCCAGCAGTATGCCTCTGCCAAGCTATCAGACTTTCAGTCTCAACTCTCAGGCTGCCTGTTGCAGTACTGTTATCACCAGGCATTCAAAAGTCATGGGTCAGGCCCCTTAAAATTATAAAATTGGCTTTTAAATCATGAGATTTTATTTTTTTATTATTTTAGTTTTTAATTTGCCTTTTGTTTTTTTAAACTTTAGTTTAGGGTATACTTAGCTAATATCCTCAAGCTATGCTCCACAACCATCATGAGAGGTAGAGACTTAACTTTTAAAAAAGTGAAAGCTGAGATTCTCACGTAATTACATGCCTGTTGGATCAGGAGCTTTGAGAAAAACACCAAATATCACAAAACACATGATAAAATGACTAGAGTTGTCAGTGCTTCCTTTGTACTCTGCTCCCAGCCTGCTGCTTCCTGTAGCAGGGTGACATAAACACAAACACCTGTGCCTTATGAAGTAACTACAGAACTCTCTGACCAGGAAGTCCCACTCTTTAGTAAGCTACCCCTGCAACACATCCTGGTCCTCTCTGGTATCTGTGGGACCTAGAACTCTATAACCTCTCAACATTTATATACGTTCATTTATAATTTAAGTTTTAATTTTTTTTATATATATACACACACACACACACAGAAGAATTCAAAATAAAATTCAAATTCCATGAAAGTATTTACACTACTAAGTTTCTTTATCAATTCCATTTAAATAGTCCTTAACAGTATTCTAAATATCCAGTCTTTGAGTGGGTCTGATCAGTTTTCTGGATTGTGTTCTCACATTGGTTGAGTTTGCATATGGAGTTCCCTGTGGTGGGGCTTGCTTCCTGACAGAGTACCTGCAGATTCCAGATCTTCTCTTTGTTGTGTTGTGAAATATTGAAGGTAAACCCGATTCTTCTGGAGAAGTCCTTTTGAAGTCTCCACTAGGTAGAATCTAGAAGTTTCTGCCAAGTTCAGACCCAGGGCAAAAAACCTAACTTGTTTTAAGACTAAGATTGTTAAGTTTATGGAGGGTATAGTATGATGAAATTCCTACAATGTCATATGGCCCATCTGTGACTGCTATTAGTAAATACATCCAACAGCCAGAGATGGGACACTAGATAGTGAGGACTCTGAGTTACTACAGAGATTTCTTTCCCAGGTGTCTCTCTAGGGCAGTGGTTCTTAACCTTTACTGCAGCCTGCACTCCTTTGGTTCTCAAAATATGTTCTCGCAGCCTTTATCAAAAATCGTTGAAGTAGGTCAGTTCTTTAAACCTAGATATATTTTTTGTTTGTATATTACAGTAATCGTTAAATGTATAATGTTAATAAATACATAGGTTTGATGAAACAAAGTAGTTGTACTTATGTGCCTGTGCTTAATTTGTGTTTTTGATGATTTACCTTCTAAAAAAATCTGGCATGTCTCGCACCCCCAGAAAGGGCATCTCGCACCCCCAGGGTGTGTGTGCGCACCCCAGGTTAAGAACCACTGCTCTAGGGAGACACTGGTTTCTGGATGACCTGTGAAGTCTGTGTAAGTATAGTCAAGTCAACATATCTGGAGAAGTATTGACTACAATACTATATGTGTGTCCTTTCCAGAAAAAAACAACAACTGTTGCTACCCTCTGTCGAGGTCTGTCCGGCAGCTTTGCAAAGAATAATGGTTCTGGTGATTTTTTTTTCCTTGTTACTTACCTTACAGCCCTCTACTAAGGGCTTCTCATACCGGGCCATCTTACAGATTGTTGTGGTCATGCCCTGCACTTGTTTATAACTTGTTGTCCTTCATGGATTTTGGAGAGCATCTCTTTCTGATGTACTGTAGGGCTAAGAATGCACCATCCCTTCAGAACCAGCCTATTGGCCATGTGAAGGTCATTTTGGTCCTGGCAATATGGTAGCAGGTCTGCTGGAAGTTACTGCTTTGACCTCAACATCTTTGGCAGTGTTGAGTAGGTTTCTGGCAAGTCTCATCCTTTTAGTTGTTCATCTCTAATTTGGTGAAGTCAATTGGCAGATGTCAGAGCAAGGTCAATGTAGGACTTTGACATCTTTCTTTAAAGGCTTTCCTTCTTCCATTGGTGACTGCTTAATAGAGACTCTAGATAGAGTGTCTAGTGCTACAAGTGCTTTCCCTGGTATGTGATCAATGTTGATAGAAATCACATCAATCATAGTCAAAATGTTTGAATCCTAGGTGGAAGGTCATCCAGTGGTTTTGAACCAAAGAATGTCACTAAGGGCTTAAGGTCTGTTTCTGTGTTAAAATCCAAATTGGCCTTCACAACACCCTCTGGCAAGGTGCGTGAAAAAATACTTTCTTGTGTTTGTTTTAAACCTGCTACCTATTAATTTCATTTGGTGGCCCCTTGTTTTTGTATTATGAGAAGGAGTAAATAACACTTCCTTATTTACTTTCTCTATACCACTCATGATTTTATAGACCTCTATCATATCCCTCCTTAGTTGCCTCTTTTCCAAGCTGAAAAGTCCCAGTCTTATTAATCTCTCCTCATACGGAAGCCATTCTATACCCCAATAATTTTTGTTGCCCTTTTCTGAACCTTTTCCAATTCCAATATATCTTTTTTGAGATGGGGCGACAACATCTGTACGCAGTATTCAAGGTGTGGGCGTACCATGGATTTATATAGCTGCAATATGATATTTTCTGTCTTCTTATCTATTCCTTTCTTGATGATTCCCAACATTCTGTTCGCTTTTTTGACTGCTGCTGTACATTGAGTGGATGATTTCAGAGAACTATGTTTCCACAATCTCCGTCCCATACCTCTTTTCTGGGTTGACTGGCATCATTTTTGAACTGATGTCAGCCACCATGGATCCAGCAATGCTCCATGCTGATATGGTGACAAGTGCAAATACTCACAGGCAGATTGAGCTATATTACAGCACTCCGAGCCAGACAAATTTAGCTTTGGACTTTGCCCTCACACCACTGAGCAGATGATGAGGGAGCAGAAAACCATTCTATGGAAGCAGCAGCAGCAACTCTTGCAGCAAGAGGATATTCTGCAGCAGAGGCAGTAGGACAAAGTGGAAGGACACGAGTACTCTGAGCTGTTGGAATAAGGGGACCAATTCCAAGATCACCTACACAGCATTGAGCACTGTTTCTGGACTTGGGAAACCAGCACTGGTTGGTGCCAGAGGATCATTCTGCAGATCTGGGATCACCAGCAGTGGCAAGAGAACTTCAGAATTGTGAGGGCTATGTTTTTGGAGATCTGTGCAGAATTCACCACAGAGCTTCAGTGACAGTGTACCAACATGTGGTGACCCATACTCATGGAGAAACGGGTCACCATTGCCATCTGAGAACATTACCAGTCTGTAGCCAACCAATTTGGCAATTTGGCTGCTGGGGCCATTTCAGGCAGGGCTGCTATGCCAGTGATAAGGTGCTGTGTAATTGAGTCATGAAACTGGGTAATGGTCAGGAGATTGTTGATGGCTTTACGTGCATGGGGTTCCCAAACTATACTGGGGACATGTGTCTATCATTTTCCTCAACCTGCCTGAGTGCAGAATTTATAAACAGAAAGGGTTATTTCTCCATGGTGCTCCAAGGACTGGTGGACAGGTTTACTGACAGAAATGCAGGGTGGTCTGGGCAGGTCCATGAAGCTAGGATCTTTTGGAACTCAGTACTATTAAATTAACAGAGAATGGATGGTTTGCCCCCAGGAGCACTGTGTACATTAATGTGGAAGTGGGTCCAATTATTCTGGAAGACTCGACGTATCCCCTGATGCTCTGGCTAACGAAACTACACACAGACCACTTGGACAGAAGGAAGGAACATTTAACTATTGCCTGAGAAGTTGCAGAAAGATAGTTGACTATGGTCATTTGAAATGCATATGGTGATGTTTATGGAATAGGTTGGAAGCAGCAGAAAAAAATGTTCCAATCATTATAACTGCATATTGTGTTTTGCAGAATATTTGTGAAAGCAAGGGGCCTTACCAAAGGATGGGAGGCTGAAGTGCAGTGGCTTGCTCACAGGTTTGAGTATCCAGGAAGCCATCCCATAGAGAACTCAAATACCCAGTAGAATGCTGTGGGGAATACCTACCAGTTGCATTTTGAGTCACATACCTGAACATGTTAGTCCGAGAGGGGCAGTGTGTTGGGATGCAGACATTATGAGCACTGGAGTATTGTAGGTGGGTGGCTGAAGTTTAGCATTTCCTATGTGCTTTTGTAAAACCCTATTAATTATTTCAGCTTTATTTAAAGGATTCTCAGTGTTAAATGCAATGATGACCCATAATGGATGTATTGTAAATGGTTTTATTATGAAGCAACAATTAAACAAATAGAGATTTAATAAAAGCAACAGAAAAATGTTCTAGTTGGAAATACATTTAGCAAACCAATCTTCTTAAATAACCATCAATGCAATAACCTTTTTATTACTGCAACAGTGTAAACTAAACTCCAAGTCCAACAGTAACAACAGGCCAAGTACAACCGAATGGGTGTGGAGGGGAGTTAAAGGTGAGTTAAATGCCTTGCCTCTGGCTCTTCTTGTCTGCTTGGGTTCTGGGGTTGAGTGCCTTGGCGCAAAATTTTCAGGGGCATTACAGGGCTCAAAAGAGCTGGACTCCTAGGGGCAACTGTTTTGGTGCAAGGTGAATGGGAGCCATAAGAACATAAAAACGGCCATACCAGGTCATACCAAAGGTCCATCTAGTCCAGTATCCTGTCTTCCAACAGTGGCCAATTACAGGTGCCCCAGAGGGAATGAACAGAACAGGTAATCATCAAGTGATCCATCCCCTGTCACCCATTCCCAGCTTCTGGCCAACAGAGGCTAGGGACACCATCCCTGCCCATCCTGGCTAATAGCCATTGATGGACCTATCCTCCATGAATTTATCTAGTTCTTTTTTGAAACCTGTTATAGTCTTGGCCTTCACAACATCTTCTGGCAAGGAGTTCCACAGGTTGACAGTGCGTTGTATGAAGAAAGACTTCCTTTTGTTTGTTTCAAACCTGTTGGCTATTAATTTTATTTGGTGACCCCTAGTTCTTGTGATATTAGAAGGAGTAAATAACACTTATTTATTTTCTCCACACGAGTCATGATTTTATAGACCTCAATCATATCCCTCCTTAGTCATCTCTTTTCCAAGCTGAAAAGACCCAGTCTTATTAATCTCTCCTCATACGGAAGCCATTCCATACCCCTAATTATTTTTGTTGCCCTTTTCTGAACCTTTTCCAATTCCAATATATCTCTTTTGAGATGGGGCGACCACATCTGCACACAGTATTCAAGATGTGGCCATACCATGGATTTATATAGAGGCAATATGATATTTTCTGTCTTCTTATCTATCCCTTTCTTAATGATTCCCAACATTCTGTTTGCCTTTTTGACTGCTGTTGCACATTGAGTGGATGTTTTGACACTCTTTCTTGAGTGGTAACAGCTAATTTAGACCCCTTCATTTTATATGTATTGTTGGGATTATGTTTTCCAATGAGCATCATTTTGCATTCATCAACATTGAATCAGCTAAGAATGTTGCTGTAGGTATGTGGAGGTTAGGAGTTGCTGCTGGTCCCAGTAGTCAGCATTGTCCAGGGGCTGAAGGACATGAGAGGGTCCCACATTACAGAACTGCAGGGCCTCCTGGCATAGCAGGAGTATATTTTGTAAGAGGGCATCTCCTGTCTATTTCCATGCTCTCCTTTGTCCTGGTAATTCTATCCTTGGCCAAAGTCATGCTTTCCCTGGCCACTGCAACACCATCCTTGGACATTGCCATGATCTCCTGGGAGCTGCATTTCTTTCTCCCTCTGAGTCCTCATGTACAGCCTCCACCTCTCAGTCAGACTGGTTTTCCTCTGTGATTCTGTCACAAGTTCTACAAACATTTTGTCCCAAGTCTTCCTTTTTCTCCCCCTCGGGTTAACAGCCTGTCAACGGTACATAGAGGCCCTGTCTTTGATGGTCTGGTTGTTGCAGGTGCCCTGGCTGTGAGAGAAGGGGAAAAAACCCAGTCATTTATTGTTCATATCCCAGACAAGGCATGATAGCTATTTTTAGTGTGTATTTGTGACCTTTCCTCCCTGAGACTCTTCTTAGGGGAACCTCAAAAGTGGTAAATAGTCTGTATGTACAGAAGGTGCTGAGTGCATCTGGATTTCAGTCTACTGCATCTGCTTTCATGCTGTTAAGAGTGGGATAGGGTGGTGGTCACTATGTTCCAGGTTTGTTTTTGCCATTTTGTTTGTGTGGTGGACAGGGCCGGCTCCAGGGTTTTTGCCGCCCCAAGCGGCCAAAAAAAAAAAAACCAAAAAAACCCAAACCCGTGATTGCGATCTGCGGTGGCAATTCGGCAGGAGGTCCTTCGCACCGAGCGGGAGTGAGGGACCGTCCACTGAATTGCCGCTGAATAGCTGGACGTGCCGCCCCTCTCCAGAGTGGCTGCCCCAAGCACCTGCTTGGCAAGCTGGTGCCTGGAGCCGGCACTGGTGGTGGAGATGCTACTCTCAGAGGTATTATCAGAGGTGTAAAGGGAGGGTTATGGGGGGTATGGGAAGTGAGCTGGATAGTAACCTCCTCTACATCCCCTTTAGGCTGTCCTCACTCTTGATGATGTTATGCTCAGGCAGATGACTAGGAAGCATAGAATGGTCTTATTCAAAAAGGCAAAAGGCAGACCAGTGAGATACACTGTGAAGTTATTCACCAGGATGGTCCCCCCCAGAAGCTCTTCAGGAGTGGAAGGCTTGCAGGCTATTCTGGGTGGAATGGGTGTGTGGTTATTCCCTGTAATGTACAAAACAAAATGGAGCTATTTCTCAGTCTTAAGTTCTGCTATATCTCCCCTGCAGACATAGACAAAGTGCAGAGACAAATATGAAGAGCACTGCAATGACTGTCAGCTACAATGCGTGTTACAGGGCCTTGTGCCTCAGTGAGGAGCCATGAAGCTTGTGGCTTGACCGGGCAAGCAATGTGCACTTATGCCTCATGTAATCTATGGAAACTAGCCACATTTCTTTTCCTGTAAGACCTGCCTCAATAAACTGTTTAATTTTGCACAAATGGATGCTTTTGGTATTTGAATCTGCCATGGCATGGGGGTGGAGTACAGACTGTGACTGGGCCATGCTGGAGGATGCCGTTTTGAAGCAGTGCAAAGGATGGTAGAGAGAGGTGGGGAATCCTACTTCACATCTATATACCAACAATAATAATAAATAATAAAATGTAAAAATAGATATTTACATGCTAAAACTCCTGACTCTTCAGTCCAGCCTGGGTTTCCAGCTTAGGGCTTGGGTTCAGCTGATTCAGGGAAGAGATAAGAGTCTGTTGTAGCCGGGCAGGACTGGGGCTGGCTTTCTAGCTGGCCGCCCTCAGGGTACTGAGTCCCCTCTCAGGGGGCAGTTCTGCTCCAGCATCCACCAGCTCATCCTCCAATGAGTCATTCATTGTCATGGGGGAAAGAGTGCGGGCAACAGGCTTTGAATAGTGCTGGGACAGGTTGTACTATCATTGTATGGATTCCTGTCCAGTTCATTCAAAAATGGACAGGTCACATGTCCCCTGCTGGATTGTCTTTTTTTATTCCTCATTTCAATGTACTTCTCCTGAGCTGCTTGCTTTTTTATCCACCACTGGGCAGCTCCCCAGTCATGATCCCTCAAGGACATCTGCTTTGCAATGTCATAGAATCATAGAATTGTAGGACTGGAAGGGACCTCAAGAGGTCATCTAGTCCAGTCCCCTGCACTCAAGGCAGGATTAAGTATTATCTAGACCATCCCTGACAGGTGTTTGTCCAACCTGCTCTTAAAAATCCCCAATGATGGAGATTCCACCACCTCCCTGGGCAATATATTCCAGTGCTTAACCACTCTGACATTTAGGAAGTTTTTCCTAATGTCCAGCCTAAACCACCCTTGCTGCAATTTAAGCCCATTGCTTCTTGTCCTATCCTCAGAGGTCCACACAAAGGTCCTTATTCCAATGGCTGGCCACAAGAACTTCCTGAATCGATACTTCTCCCCAGATGGCAATGATCCTAGGTCTCAGCACAGCTCCAAACAGCTGCACGAAGCATATTGTTGTGCTTCTGGAATGCTACTGCACTGGTATCATCAGAATAATGATATAGTATGATCCAGGAGCAAATGGGCAAAATCTGGCTCTGCTCCAGCTTTTAATGGGGAGAAGGATCATCCTGCAAACTTGACACTGGACCAGCATCATACAAGTAAACAGACAGGTCAGTAACAGTTGATCTGCAAAGCACTATAGAATAGTCGTCGAAAGCATGCAGAAAGTGGTGCACAGGAATTACATCCACATGAACAAAAAGAGAATTACTTCAATTTGAAGCAAACCTAATCCACTTTGCAAGAGGACTCAAGAGTTCCCGATAAATGCAGAGTTAGTGCACCCTGATGGGTTGTGTCATGTTTATGCAAGCATTTTCAAACTGGCTTAACTCGATTTGATGTAGTTTAAAACCCTCAGGTAGACAAACCCAAAAAAGTATTGTCAAGTTTGTAGATGATGCGGTCTTGCCTCATTCATTTGAATCTCCTTGATGTTATCAAAATGTAGCAGTAACAGGGGAAGGGTGCTGAAACAAACCTATGCAAGCAAACATAAACACAGTATACCAAGTAACTGCCACAATTATGACTGAAAAGAGCCAAGGTGGAGCAGGCTGTGTAACAAGTAGGCTGTAAACTGAGGAGAAGAGGCATAGATAGAGGACCAGCTGTAAGTAATGAGCAAAAGAATTGTGGGGCTGGAGAATCCAGGGAAGAAATAGAACAGAAATGCATCATGCTCAGGTGCCAGAGAACATAAAGGACATACAACAGAGTTATCAATCACAAAAGTATTTGACTGATGCAGCTATCCTCTTTCAGTGTCAACCCCCATCGTGAGCAGTGCACACTCAAAGGCCACATTGTGGGATTTAGCTTCTGAATCTCCCCAAGCTTTCCACCAAGCGCTCGACTGGGAGGGTGGAGCTCTCTTCCTCCACCCCCAAGTGCCCAGCCAGCATCATGGATCACTGGAGGGGCAGAGCATAATACAGCTCCTCACTTTTCCTTTCTTCTTTGAGGGTGGAAACAGAGACAGTGGTTGCCTTTTGCCCTTGCACAGGTGGAGGTGCAGGGGGAAGGTGGTTCCCTGAGCTCTCCCCTCATGTGGAAAGGCTCAGAATGATTTAGTCTGATTCTGAGGGCTGATCTACACTAATGAGGTAAGTCAATCTAAGTTACAAGTCGAGGTAATTTAGGTTGACATTCAGTGGTGTCCACACCATGCTACGTCAACGGGTAGGGTTGCTAACTTTCTATTCGCACAAAACCGAGCACCCTTGCCCCGCCCATCCTCTGAGGCCCCGCCCTTGCCCCGAGGCCCCACCCCCACTCACTCCATCCCCCCTACCTCTGTCGCTCACTCTCCCCACCCTCACTCGCTCATTTTCTGGCTGGCTCAGGGGGTTGGGCTATGGGAGGGGGTAAGAGCTCTGGCTGGGTGTGCAGGCTCTGGTGCGGGGCCAGTAATGAGGAGTTCATGGTGTGGGAGGGGGCTCTGGGCTGAGGCAGTGGGTTGGGATGCAGAAGGGGGTGATGGCTCTGGCTGAGGGTGCAGGCTCTGGTGTGGGGTAAGGGATGAAGGATTTGGAGTGCAGGAGAGGTCTCCAGGTTGGGGCTGAGGGGTTCAGAGTATGGGTGAGGGCTCTGGGCTGGGGCAGGGGGTTGGTGTGTGGGGGAGTGAGGACTCCAGCTGGGGATGCGGGCTCTGGGGTGGGGCCAAGGATGAGGGGTTTGGGGTGAAGGAGGGGGCTCCGAGCTGGGGGTTGGAGCCAAGGGGTTCAGCATATAGGCGGGGGCTCTGGGCTGAGGCCGGGGGTTGGGGTGTGGGAGGGGTATGGGCTCTGGGCTGGGGGTGCGGGTTCCTGGGTGGGGCCAGAAATGAGGGGTTTGGGGTGTGGGAGAGAGCTCCGGGCTGGGGCAGGGGGTTGGGTGTGTGTGGGGGAGTGAGGGCTCCGGATGGGGGTATAGGCTCTGGTGTGGGGCCAGGGATGAGGATTTAGGGTGCAGGAGGGGGCTCCAGGCTGGGGCTGAGGGGTTCAGAGTGAAGGAGGGTGCTGGGGCAGTAGGTTGAAGTGCTGGGGTGTGTGAGAGCTCAGGTTAGGGGTGCAGACTCTGGGGTGGAGCTGGGGATTAGGGGTTTGTGGTGCAGGGGGGTGCTTTGGGCTGGGACTGAGGGGTTCCGAGTACATGAGTGGGATCAGGGCTGGTGCATGGGAGGGGGCAAGGGGTACAGGCTCCAAGCAGCGCTTACCTCAAGCTGCTTCCGGAAGCAGCGGCATGTCCCTCCTCTGGCTTTTAGGTGGAGGCACAGCCAGGTGGCTCTGTGCGCTGTCCCGTCCGCAGGTGCCACCCCCGCAGCTCCCATTGGTCATGGTTCCTGGCTAATGGGAGCTGCGGAGCTGGCGCTTGGGGCGAGGCCAGCATTCGGTGCTCCCTGGCTGCTCCTACATGTAGGAGCCAGCTTCCTGGAGCTGCACGAAGCCATGGCAAGCAGCCTGTCTTGGCCCCGCTGTGCTGCCAACCGGACTTTTAATGGCCAGGTCAGCGGTGCTGACCGGAGCCACCCAGGTCCCTTTTTGATCGGGTGTTCCAGTTGAAAACTGGACACCTGGCAACCCTATCAACAGGTGTTGCTCTCCCACCGATTTACCTTCTGCATCTGGGGGAAGTGGAGTACAGATGTCGAAGAGAGAGCGGTCTCCCATCAACTTAACATGTCTTCACCAGACCATCTAAATCACCACTGCTGCATCGATCACAGCAGTGCCGCTTTAGCCCATAGTGTAGACATGGCCTGAGAGATGCCGAGCACCAGTAAGTCTTATTAATATCATATTCTCCATCACAGTGAAAATACAGCTGTGCAATGGTAAGAAGGTATTTACTACTATGCCATCTAGTTCTTACTCCAGTGTAGAGGGTACCAGGAGAATTTAGAGGGCATGCTAGGAACTGTGGTGGAATTTGGTGGAATTTCACGTTTCCACCCTCCTAAATCTTTGCATGTAGATAAAAACAAATAAAAATAAAACAAAAACCTGCAATCTCCCAAAAATTGTTTAATTTCAATAGAACTGGTTATCCTCAAATTCTTTGTGAAAAAAAATGTTAAATCTTTATTGGGATGGATCATTTTAATAGAAATTAAATTAAAAAAACAAAATTGAATACATACCCTTGCCTTTTTGTTTAGAGTAACCATTTGAAGGGTCAGTCTTTTAGTAAATGGAAGAAAAATAGACTACTCACAAAGAGGCACACAAAAAGCATTTGGAGGAAGCTTATAACCCATGTTATTATTTCTTAGGGGAAAAAAAACTTTTTATTATCTTTTATTTGCAAGAAACAGTCTAGGTTGTTTAAATATATTTAATAAAACTCAACAAGCCATAGTTCTTCTGAGCAACAAATAAATTGGCTGGATAGAACAGAGGTTCCCAAATTGTTTTTTGCTGTGGCCCTCTTTGGAGAGTCATATCCTATGTGCGCCTCTCTCCTGCTAAGAACTAGTATTTCCGTGGATGCCTGGTGTCTGAGAGCCTGTCCTGGCTGGGGTGCCCTGCTGTTCCCTAGCCCATGAGCATTCCTTGCCTGGGACACGCTCTGGGCAGGCAGCCCCACCAGGACACAGATAGCTGGTCTACACCCCTCTCCTTGTGCTCCCACTCCTGGGTCCCCACCCAGAAACACTCACAGGCCATGGGCGCCTCTGGCGCAAACCTCAGCACACATGCACAAGAGCCTGCACTGGTGGGAGGGACTACCTCTCAGCCTCTGGAGAGGTGAGTGAGCTGGAATTCCCAAACACAACATCTCTCTTGTGCAGGGAGAGGTCATGGCCCATCCGTCCTCATCCTGCTCTCCTCTTTCTTCTGCCAGTCTGGCAGCAGGAGACTCAGCTATTGAAAGGAATTCTTATTTTATCAACAATATTTAGAAGATGCACACAAAAAAATTCTTAACCAGTCAGGTCCTTGCACCCCCCTATAACCTTGTCTGTGCCCCCGCCCCACTACCAGTGCACTGGTTGAAAACCAATGGTTTAAACATAATCAGGTACACTTATGTATTTTGCGTAAAAACAACACCAGACAATTGGACATTATTCCTACAGCAACTACATTCAATCTAAGAGATTTTTTTTTTCTATGGAAAAAAGATGTGTTTAAGTGAGCAGGTTGTTAAGAGATTGGAATCTTCAGTTTTCCTACAAGATAAATTAACCTCTGCTGTAACTTCCTGTATTAGCACAATTCTTCTTTTGATCCATTAGCAGAATATCCATCAAGCAGATGTATCTCACTACAAAGGTTGGGGCACATTAATCCTAGCACTTGTCATTAGGCATTTAAGTGTAATGTTATCCATCCCTTGTGTGTTTTGCTAGACAGCAGAAGGTCAGAATACACAGGTTCACTCTGGATAAGCAGATTACTCAGTTGAGCATTTCTATAGTTTAATTGAAACCCTGTCCCAAACACTTAGTTTAATCTCCATGTGTATAGACATTAGGAATGTGCTTTCATTGGAAAGCTCAAATTTTATATCTAGGGTCAAGTTACACTCATGCAAATCCTTAAAAAGTAAAGTTTTAGAATCAGGTTTGGTGTTGAAGAAAAAGTGATGGCGAGACATTTGAACTACAAAGCTTAAGTTATCAGACAGGAAATGTAAGAGAGTTCTGCTAGGAGCGACATCACTATCAGTAATAGTTAGGGCCCTACCAAATTCATGGTCCATTTTGGTCAATTTCATGGTCATAGGATTTTAAAAATCAAAATAATAAATTTTATGATTTCTGCTATTTAAATTTGAAATTTCACAGTGTTGTAATTGTAGGGGTCCTGACCCAAAAAGGAGTTGTGGGAGGTTCACAAGGTCATTGTAGGGGATATTGTGATACTGCTAGCCTTACTTCTGTGCTGCTGCCACTACCTTCATAGAATATTAGGGTTGGAAGGGACCTCAGGAGGTCATCTAGTCCAACCCCCTGCTCAAAGCAGGACCAATCCCCAGACAGATTTTTGCCCCAAATCCCTAAATGGCCCCCTCAAGGATTAAGCTCACAACCCTGGGTTTAGCAGGTCAATGCTTAAACCACCAAGCTATCCCTTCTCCCTGGGAGCCCTAGCACTGAAGGCAGAGCTGCTGCCAGCAGAAGCACAGAAGTAAGGATGGCATGGCACTGCTGCCTTCAGAGCTGGGCGCCAGGCCAACAGCGGCTGCTCAGCTCTGAAGGCAGTGCAGAAGTAAGGATGGCAATACCACAATCCCTCTAATATAAACTTGCAATCCCCTGCTTCAACTCTCTTTTGGGTCAGGACCCCCAATTTGAGAAAGGTTGGTCTCCACCATGAAATCTGTATAGTATAGGGTAAAAGCACACAAAAGACCAGATTTCACAGGGCGAGACCAGATTTCACGGCCGTAAATTTGGTAGGGCCCTACTAATAGTAGTATTGAAAGTGAAAAAGCCATTCATTGTGTCCTTCATTTTTGTTACTTCTATAATTATTTCACCTGAGAATCAATTTTCCTATAGGATAAAAGTTAACATTTGCCCCAAAATCATATGCTTGAATTTTTTTTCAGCCTAAAATATCTCTTTTTTGGTGTGCATAACTGAAATAATAGAGAAAGAATACAAGATAGTGTGGTGTTGTATAAAGGTTTCATCACATTATTTTGGAAAAGATTCATTATTCATGAACATCAAAGCCACAAGTACTAATAAAACCCTTATATAGTATCATGACACCATCATATCTTGTCTGTTTCACATATTTTACACAGTCACCTTTAAAAATGTTTTAGGGAGTTTAAAATATTTTTATTGATATATGTTTTAAAACCCTTCCACTGCAAACTGGACCTAAGTTCCATAGCAAGACCTCTTGGTTTCTGTGGCATTTTGGTAGAGCAGACTGGAATTCTGCAAGTTTCATTTAAATTAAAAATGATTATTCTTTTTCATAGAAAAATATATTTTTATTGAATTTTAATAAGAAAATAAATAATGTGGTTAGGACAGTAACCTCCATATTTATTTTGATATTAAATCCATTTTATTCTGTTCTTACATTTACAGGGATCAATCCTCTGACCTAGTTCCTCATGCTATTCACTACCTCAGCAGCACATAGCTTGTGGAAAGCTCCCTAAAGGAGAAGATGACTTTGGGTTCCCCATAGCCAGTTCAAGGCCACCTGCTCTCTTTTTTAGGTTGATTTGTTTCAGGTTACTTTTATTTTTGGTTGGTGGGAGGCTTTTAGGATGTCAATGTTCTTACAGTCATTTTATGATGGAAAAACCTTTTAAAACAGGGAAGTTTTGCAGCATTTCCTAAAGATGGTCAAATTCTGGATTCATCTGATAGCTGGAATTGTGTTCCATAGCCAGATTCACTCAGACAAAAATGCGTTGTCCCTAGCTTTCTCCTGCTTCATACTGGGCTTTCTGATCCGCATTGTCCCAGAAGAGCAAGCTGTCACAGTGTTCAAAGATCAAAATACAGTCTTTAAAGTAGCCAGGGATCGATCTATTAATTGTGTCAACTATTAGAACCAAAGACTTAAACTGGCATTGAAAATGAGTGGGAGCCAGTGGAGGGCATTGAGCATGGGTCTGACATGCTCAGAGTGGTCTAAAGCTTATTGTTTGGCTGTACCCACTTTATCAAATGATCCAGATTGCTCTGTACCAATAATCTGTCTCTATCATTATTTACCACCCCCTAACCTTTGTGTCAGCTGCAGACTTTATCAGCAGTAACGATATATTTTCTTACAGGTCACTGATAAAAATATCCAGTAGTGTCGGACCAGAAATCAGTCACTGTAGGACTCCATGCAAATCACTCTCATTTGTTGAGGACTCCCCTCAGAGCATAAAAATGTATTCAACACTTTTGCCTATTCTGCATCATTTTTCACTATTTTATCATCTCCATCCAGTAATCGACGAATGTCAATGTTAGGATTTCTTTAGTTCCCGATGTATTTAAAAAATTCCTTAACCCTGTTGATCATAGAAAGTTCATTAATATCTTTTAGCTTTCCTTATCAGTTGCCTATTTTTTAACATCTAATGTACAGTAATTTAGCCTCCCCCTTTTTCATTTGTTATATATTGATTTCTTATTTTTATTGCTGCTTTTTATAATTCTCATCTAGAATGCATAATATGTATTCTTTCATGACTGTGAAATTACAGTGTTTGGACCATTTCCTACCTCAAAGATCATGATTATGCTTCTGGCTCTTGTGAAACATGTGATAAGTCATTTAAACTTTCTGTTCCTCATTAACTCTAGGAAATGGACCTGTGCACATTCCTCCTAAGTAAAGAAGGCATGAAAGTTGAGGGTTGGGAGAGTCATTGAACTAGGGTAGTTTCTTTCACTGTATAAAAGTAGCCACAGTTGATTTGGAGGGCAATGGTGAAAATATTTTCCTGCCACGTCATTATTTTCTTCATCAGTTTCATAGACAGAAACTTGTCAGGTTTTCAAATAACAGCACTTTCTTAAACATTTTACTATTTCTGTCTTTGAAAACTGGCTCTTGCAGGGACCAATTTTATAATCTACCTATGTTTTAAAATTTAGTGGTGTGACCTTACTGGGAAGATTAAAGGATAAAAACAAACTATGATGCTACAAAAATTTGAAGAAGAGCTGATTAAGGTTTTAAAACCTCAAAATGTATTTTTGCACTTAATCAGTATTTTCAGAAAACAAACTAGTTGTCAATAAAATGTAACCTTAAATATTTGAAAGCATGAGGATTTTATTTTATTTTATTTTATTTTGGTATGCAGGATCAAATAATCTTATGAGGAAACTGTAGTTGAGACTTTAAATATGTTCTATTCATAATAAAAGCACAAACACTTGCTGAGCTGAAGTTGGAACCTTGGTCAGTCAGCTTCAGAAACACAACCTCCTTGCACTTCAGGTAAAAGTTAGCCATCAAGTACGGAAATATCCTAATGCTCTTTCTAAACTGCAACAATCATTAGAGGGCATCATGATCTCACACCCCCATGTTTGGTTCTGTGCAGGCATACCTTGTCTTTGCACTGAAGTCAAAGGCACACCCTCATTGCAACATAAGATCCTTAGTGCCTCATTCTGTTCCCAGTTAAATCAATGGCAAAAAACTTCCAATGACAGTAGGAGCAGGATTGAACCCATAACTCTTAACTATCCACACCAAAAGATGTTAACAATTTTACTTAATTACAGCCACTTTTCTTCACATATATCTCGGTCAGAAGTTTTCAAGGAGAATTAATATGAAAATTTTGGAGGGTTAATAAAAGCTGTTTTAGAGCTAGAAGGCTCCAAAACAACATAAAGTCATAGATTCCTAGGCCAGAAAGGACCACTGTGTTCATCTAGTCTGACCTCCTTTATCACAGAAGCCATAGAACTTCCCTAAAATAATTCCTGTTTGAGTGAGGGCTTATCTTTTAGAAAATATCACTGTGTATCAGTGACCTGCCCTCTTCATTATTTTTGTGTCATCTGCAAACTTTATCCATAATGGTTTTGTATTGTCTCGCAGGTCATTGATAAAAGTCTTAAATAACGTAAGTCCAATCCTTCCAGGACCCCACTAAAAATACATCTTTTTGATGATGATTCCTTATTTACAGTCACCTTTTGAGACTATCAGTTAGCCAGTTTTTACTCCACTTAAAGTGTGCCATGTTAATTTTGTATCATTCTAGCTTTTTAATCAAAATGCGGTGCGGTACGAAGTCAAATGCCTTGCAGAAGGCTAAGTATATTACACCAACACTATTACTTTAATCAACCAAACTTATCTTATCAAAAAAAGATATCAAGTTAGTTTAACAGGATCCATTTTACATAAACCCTTATTGATTGGCTTCAGTTATATTACTCTCCTTTAATTATTTATTAATCTAGTTCTATATCAGCTGCTTCATTATCTTGCCCAGGATCAGTGTCAGACTGATAAGCCTATAGTTACCCAGGTCATCCCATTTACACTTTTAAAATATTGGCACAACATTAGCTTTCTTCCTATCATCTGGAACTTTCCCAGTGTTCCTATAATTATTGAAAATCAACAATAATCATCCAACAAGCTCCTCAGTCAACTCTTTTAAAATTCTTGGGTGCAAGTTATCTAGACCTGTGGATTTAAAATTTTTTAACTTTAGTAGCTGCCATTTAACATCCTCCTGAGTTACTAATGGAATGGAAAGACTTACCATCATCATATGAAATGACCATATAATCTGTTTTTTTCCAAATACAGAAGAGAAATTTTATTGAACACTTCTGCCTTTTCTGCATTATAATTGATAACTCTACCATTTCCAACTTGTAATGGACCAATATCATTATTAGGATTCTCTTTGTTCCTAATATAAAGATTAAACTACAAGGAAGCATAAATAGGGCTTTATAATGTAAATTGACTGCAACTGTCACTTGGAGTGACAAATGCCTCTCCACATTCTTATATAGATCATATGTGGAAATAATATCTATTCAATAACTTTATTTATATCTCTGAAATTTATCATGCACCTTTGACTACCTCACTTGCTCCCCCTCCACCAATCAATCTCCCTCAGGGCTTATTCTAACCATCCAAGTTCATGAGCAGCTCAAAAAGTAAGCATTTTGAAAAAGTCAGCCTGCTAGAGAAAGATTTTCATTTACTCCCTATTGATGGAACTAAGCCAAGCCCCATGGTTCTCTGCAGCCAGGCCAAAGGCGAAATGGAAAAAAACACTCTTTGGGATCACTAAACAACTTCCCAAGGCATCTTTAATAAGCAATAGTTCCCCATTCACAAACATTGAATCTGAGTCTGAAGCAAGAAAACCCTTATGAGGGGAAAAGATGTTGGGTTTCCCCTGAGACCTTTTCTAAACAACTTAACGAGTCTCCTCTTTGGAGCCCTTGTAGGATTTTAATTAAGTAACATGTTTCAGAGTAGCAGCCGTGTTAGTCTGTATCCGCAAAAAGAACAGGAGTACTTGTGGCACCTTAGAGACTAACAAATTTATTAGAGCATAAGCTTTCGTGGGCTACAGCCCACTTCTTTGGATGCATGCATGCCCACGAAAGCTTATGCTCTAATAAATTTGTTAGTCGCTAAGGTGCCACAAGTACTCCTGTTCTTTTTATTAAGTAACATGTTTTGTTTAAAATTTTTGACACTTTTTACTGTATACACTGCATGTTTTATGGGAGTGCACACTTTTTGTAAATTGCAAGTTATCAGCAGATGACATATTTAAGTTGTTTACCTTTTAAAACGGCAATTTTTATTTTTATATTTATTTTAAGTGTTTTACAGGTAAAATAACTTTTTTGGCCTAGGTTTTGATAATTGCTGTATTTTAGCAACGTTGTGTTTTACTACTGTTTTTACTCCCCTGCTTCTTCTGTATTTTTTGTATTGTAACTATTTGAGACTTTAATGTCACATTTAACTTTTTTGACAGGCAGTTTTAAAGCTGCTATTCTTTCTTTCTTTATTTATTTCGCACTACAATTTGTTATTTGTTTTGTGCCCAGGTTACAATTCTACTAGTACATCTGAAAGCAGTTAAGCCATATAGAAATTTCTATTTCTTTTAGTGATTTTAACTAAATTGTCTATAGTTAAACAATTTAAATCAGATGGGTTTTTTACCTGCAGAAGCCAGCATAACTGATTATTTACAGACACATTTAGTGGGAAGGGCCCATTTACTTCAGAGTGTCTGTTAAGGCTTTTTTGGGGGAAAAAGCATAGTCGTGGTACTTTTCACCACCCGACCTTCCTTTTGTATAATTTGTTCAATTACTAAGGATTTTACCAGGCATGACTGCACTGAATTATACTGGTATAACTGGGTTTCATTATTAAACCAAGCATATTTTTTCTTTTTAACACTTTAATTTCCTCTTTTTAACATTTTAACATCCTTTTAGCACTTTATTATTTTACTACTGACTACTTAGTCCCCAAGATCTGCAGAGTTAATTTGTGCAAAACCTTTTTTAACTGCACATTAAAATTACTTATTTTAGCTTTTTCACTGTTTAAGACACTTTGCAAGACTTTATTAGCTACTAAATTCTGGGACTGTAACTCCTCTATCTTATTTTCCAGAGTAAGAAATTTTTAGCCAACTTTTTCTCAGCAGCTCTAAGCTTAGCTTTTATGTTTTTGCTCAAATTTTTTAATTTAGTACACTTTACCTGCAAAGCTGTACTCACTAAAAACAGTCCTTGAAGGATGATTGCTTTTTACTTTGGATTTATGCAAATAGGTAATAGGCATTGTGTTCTCACTGACCTTTCAGGAATTTTTTCAATTTAGTCTGTTTCCTTCTCCACAACTCTGATTTGCTTTTTATGCTTTTTGCATTTATCCCTTAAAGTGGCACATCTTGTTTGTAAAGTTTTAGCCATCAGAAATAATCCTTGTAAAACTGCTGCTTCTATCCAATACTATTTTTTCCAGGGCTGCCAATGGGATCTATTTTTGAAAATTTTAGTGGCTTTCAACAGACCTTTGCTGTGCTAAGCTAATAGTTTATTTATTTATGGCATTCAATGTACCTCTATCACGCATCCTTTCTTCTTTTTTTAATCTAGTTCCACTCTTTGGAGTTTCTTTTTTATCGGGTCCCAGTCTTCCCCTAATACTTTTCTTTCAGTGCCTTTCCCTTCATGCTAGGTGGCGATCCTCACACTAAGGAGTGTATACGTTATCTGCTCCAGATGACTGTATCGAAGTCATGGTGCCACTTTGTTGGGGGTTCCCCAAAGACCTCTTCCATTCAGTCCCCAAGAATTCAGTCCAACTCCAGTCTCATCACTCAGGTTCCTTTATTTGGCATACAGCAAAGCTACACTGAGTTGATCAGACTGAAAAGTAAGGGGTGGGTCTATGGTGTACCACACATCCAAAGTTACACAGTAAACCTCTTTCATTATATACATTTACACATTACATCACATTTACTATGCATTGCATCACACATTTTGTAGTAACCTTGTACAGTATGTTGGTCCATACACGACTTACTCTTTACCTCATATTATGTACAAGGCTATTTGTTATCCATTGTTATCTTTGTTCATTGTAAATGGTTTCCTGGATGTTCCCCCTTATCTCAGCTAGTACAGACATTCTGTTTCCATCCTGCTGATCCATTTACCTTCATAATCCTGTCTCCCAAGAAATGAGGCCTCTCCCATGTCCAATTACTCATGTCAAGCCAGGTCTACAAAAAGAAACAGATATGGGGACTTTAAAGTGTCACTGGAGGAATTCTGGTTAGAAAGCTTATGCAAATTAAGCTCTTTCTATAGCTGTACTTCCCCCCCCCCATTCACCAATATACAGGAGCAGAGAGATATTTTTGCTATGGGACTTCTGTTGATATGGGGTTCTGGATAAACTGCTCATGCAGATGAAGCAGCTCTGTGATAATACTTCCCCCTCTTCACCATCTGAAAGGAGCAGAGAGCACTCCTTACCCTCTAGAGCTTGGGGCGCCAAGGAGGAGGGCTTTAAACTAGGTTCGATGGGGACAGGTGAGCAAAGCCACAGGTAAGTGGGGAACATGGAGACCTGGGAGATGGGTTGGAAACAAGAGGGAGTGTGGGCTATATTGGCAGAGAGAAAGGAGGGTCAGGACAAAACTGGGAGGCAAGATCAAACCAGTATCTTAGATGCCTATATATAAATGCGAGAAGTATTGGTAATAAGCAGGAAGAACTGGAAGTGCTAATAAATAAATACAACTATGACATTGTTGGCATCACTGAAACTTGGTGGGATAATACACATGATTG
>NW_020664964.1:6221923-6280528 GCF_002925995.2 Terrapene triunguis | reverse complement strand
GGTCTGTAGTTTCCTGGGTTGTTTTTATTTCCCTTTTTATAGATGGGTACTATATTTGCCCTTCTTGTAGTTTGGGGCCCAAAACTGGACACAGTACTCCAGATGAGGCCTTACCAATGCCGAATAGAGGGGAATTATCACATCCATTGATTTGCTGGCAATGCTCCTACTTATACAGTCCAAAATGCGGTTAGCCTTTTTGGAAACAAGGGCACACTGCTGACTCATATCCAGAGTCTCGTCCTCTGTACCCCCTAAGTCCTTTTCTGCAGAACTGCTGCCTAGCCACTCGGACGCTAATCTGTAACAGTGCATGGGATTCTTCCATCCTAAGTGCAGGACTCTGCACTTGTCCTTGTTGAACCTCATCAGATTCCTTTTGGCCCAATCCTCTAATTTGTCTAGATCCCGCTGTATCCTTTCCCTAGCCTCCAGCATATCTACCACTCCTCCCAGTTTAGTGTCATTTGCAAACTTGCTGAGGGTGCAATCCACGCCGTCTTCCAGATCATTAATGAAGATATTGAATAAAACCGGGCCCAGGACCGACCCTTGGGCCACTCCGCTTGATACCGGCGGCCAACTAGACATGGAGCCATTGATCACTACCCGTTTAGCCCGATGGTCTAGCCAGCTTTCTATCCACCTTATAGTCCATTCATCCAGCCCATACTTCTTTAACTTGCTGGCAAGTATACTGTGGGAAACTGTATCAAAAACTTTGCTATAGTCAAGGAATAACACCTCCACTGCTTTCCCCTCATCCACAGAGTCAGTTATCTCATCATAGAAGGCAATTAGGTTAGTCAGGCATGACTTGCCCTTGGTGAATCCATGCTGACTGTTCCTGATCACTTTCCTCTCCTCAAAGTGCTTCAAAATTGTTTCCTTGAGGACCTGCTCCATGATTTTTCCAGGGACTGAGGTGAGGATGACTGGCCTGTAGTTCCCAGGATCCTCCTTCTTCCTTTTTTTAAAGATGGATATTCACACCTATTCATCCTTATCCTAAGCATTTCTTCTGGGATATCAAATTTAGTTACCCTCCCTGTATCTTGTGGTAAACTGTGATGTGTTCCAACAGACTGCTAGAACACACCAGAGCAGTAGTGCCGAGAAAATGTGTGGCAATGTGTGAATGCCAGTGCAGATGTGTGGTTTTGGTGGACTCTGTGAATATGAAATAGAGTGTTAGAATGGAGTAAAGAATCCTTGTATTCCCTTATCTTAATGACACACCTTGGGCCTCTGGAGGTGACAGTTGCAGTTGTTCTAACAGCCCTGAAACAGATGTTTTTACAATTCTTTCATAGATTCTTGATTTTAGAGCCAAGAGGGGCTATTGTGATCATTTACTCAGACAGTCTGCATAACACAGCCAGTTAAAAAGGGATACTTACTCCCATAGCTGCATCTGCATCTCTCCTTGGAACTCAGTATACAATTCTGCAAGTTGCTGCAACAGCCATTGGAGCAATACAAATGCATTTAATACAGTGAGAGTCAGTGAGAGTGGATGAATGATTGCATAGAATTATGGTGGGTATAAGACAGTATAACACAAAACAGAAAGTAGCACATTGTGTTAGGAATAGGTCAGATTTGTTTTGATCCTTGAGCCTACTACCAGCTCCAGAGGATCAGAGTTAAGATTATCAGAGGGCGTGGTTGATTAATTTCCTTTTTTTCTCCCTTAGCAGTCTGGAAGAGCATGAAGCAGCAGCAGGCAACTTTAACTCTGTGTTACAGAAGTTTATTTGTCAGTGAATATAATGTAAATAAAACAAATTACATTAAGAAAATATGCAGACTCCATGTCACTGATTTCTCTTCCAACAGGAAACTGACCTGCTAGGCCTTGAAATCTACTACTGCTCAGAAAAGGGCCAACAATATTACCCAGAATAGATTAAACTGTTTTCTAAAGGCATATTAGATTTTTTTCTCATAGTGTCATCATAGGGAAGAGTTTAGGTTGTGCATATTCATACTTCAATATATTTGAATTTCTCTGAAGTTTAAACTTAACTTTGAATATCCTAGGTTTATTATGCTTATTTTGAAGTTTATTACAACATCCGTGTAATGCTTTTACCCCACATTACAGATACATCCTCATATCCTTAACATTTCCTGGAAATTTCCTTCTTAAAAATTATTGAAATTTTAACACAGGAAGAGTAAAGAAGAAACCCAAAGAGAATGTTACCGTGCACTATTTCAAATGATTTGCAGCTATCCCCATTAAATCATTTGGAAGATGTAAATACAGCTTAACTGACCAGTGTGCTCCAGTTGTATTGCTCTTGATTTTTATATAGGTTTTGAAAACTAAAAAGATAAACTGGAGAAACACAGTTCATCCCATCTTTGTTTTCTGTAACATTTTTTATGTTAACTAACAAAATGTTTCATAGAATTAAATAAGATATAAGAGCAGACAGAGAGAGAAAAAAATGTAAAGGTGAGCATTTGTGATTTCAAATGAGATTTGAAAATGCATGGAGAGTCAATGAGGCAGAGAAATAAAGGAAGGTTGTGCTTGTTTGGCAGGTACAGTAAATATGAAGGCGCTTTCATCCACGCTGCCTAGACTGTGAAGGGACAGAAAGGACTCTGTTGTCACTTGAGGAAAAGGTATAGGGAAAAGAATAGAGACAGATGCTATTTGGGTAAGCTGGAGAAAATCCATGGAGTATTTTAAAAAGATGGAAGCAACTTTGAACTGGGCCCTGAAAAAATTGGGAAGCTAAGAGATTTGAAGAGTAAAGTGTTTGTGTCCTTTGTGTAGGAGCAAATAAAAGCAGCTGATTTCTATGTATGGTGGAGTCCAGAACGGTAGGTGATAGAGGAGGGAGATGAGTAGTCCAACAAGAAGGGTGATACGCTGTTGGGTAGGTGGTGATAAGCAGATTTGTAGACATTCGATAGGAGAGATAGGAGGAGAAGTAAAGTTCAGGATCAAAGGTGGTAGTGAAATTATAGGCATTGGAAGCTGATAGGATATCTGAGTTGTAGAGGTAATTGGAGGAGCTGAAAATATATTTGAGGATGCTCCTCTTTTCCAAGGGAAGCATCATTGTCTTTAAGATGTTAAATAAAATGTGAGATGAAGCCACAAGTTTATTTAGTTAAGACAAGCAGAGAAAGTGGATCAAGAAGAATCATTAAAGGTGTTCAAAGATATATTGAGTGTCTTCTGTGTAAAGGTGTTAGCTAAAGATAAAGTTGGAAATAAGAAGACTGAGAAAGGAAAAGCAGTAAAAGAGCACGGGGCTATAAGTCATAAAAGAAGGGTCTTGGCACATGGAAGCCATCACCAGAGGAGGATGTATTTAAATAATATTCTCTGTGTTGTTATTATTTCAGAATAAAAGTTGGGGAAAGGGATATCATTGATATACATTACATATTCATTATATTAATGTATTTGAAGTAGTCCTATATTAATAATATCAAATAATAAAAGTCTCATTCTGCTCTTAGTTACACTCTTTTAAGTTAGGAAAGCTCCACTGAAGCCAAGGGCATGACTACTGATTCACACTTTCATAAATGAAAGCAAAATTTGACCGTATACTATTATTAACTAATAATACTTACTTCTGGCACAGAACACCTATGTGATACATAAATATTATCCCCATGTTACTGATGAGAAAACTACTCACTCATTAAGGTTTCACATAACCTTAATTCATTTCACCATTGTGACTAAACTAGGAGATAACCTGATTCTCACAATCACTCTGCCTTTATGATATATCAGTATGCAGCTTCTTTCAGATGTACATAGTTAAAATATTCTGATCACAAGTTGTGCTCTACCACCTATGAATGGTAAGTATTATGGATTATTCATCTAAATTTGTAAGCATCCTTAAAGTGCATAGAACTAAATAAATTCTGTTGGTATAATTCCATTTTACCCCATATTGGTGATCTAATGATAGTGCACTCAGCAGCATGCTAAACTTTGATGGCTGTACTTCACTTTGTGTTCAATAAAAGATAACATAAGAGATCATTAGAGTAACTATGTCAGATTAAATGTATTTTCTTGTACAAAAGTAAAGTCCCTTCAGGAATCATTGCGATTTACTTTGTCTCACAGAGAACAAACTTTTCCCAGTAGTTCTCAACACAAAGGACCATTACAAAATGTAATTCATATTTAATATGTTCAGAAACGTTCAGCACAAATTACAAATGGAGGCTTTAGTGCAGTATTTATGTTCTGTTACCAACAAGATATGTATAAGTAATATGTGTCCCAGGGCTCCTAGCCTACACAGCTTACATTTATTTGTTACAGGGTGCACTTATACTTTGCAGTTAAACACAAGGTAAGTCGTGTTACTTCTTTGGAAACACAGAAATGTGCAGCCTAGAAAAACATTATTGTTTCTCAGATTTTTCAACCACTGCAAAGTAAAGAAGGGTGTACTTTATAATGTCTAAATTGTTATGTGCTACCAAAACTTTAACAAGGAGTTGCCACAAAAGTTTTCCCCTTTAACATTGAAAAACCCTTTGTATCATGGATGCATCTTCTCACTAGGTGAAATTCACTCCTGTGGTGAGGGCCAGTAGAAAACTGCACAACTTAAGTGATACGATAGTATTGTAGTGTTCTAGTCAAATCCTTTGAAAATTATGTGTATAAACCTATTAGAAGGATTTGAAGTGTTATTCTCCTGGGGAATATTATTTTTTTATAAAAATAATCTGATTCATTCTGTATACAAAAACTTTTTAACCTGAAACTATTAAACAAATCCTATCTGTATTTTTTTAAAAGCTCTCTTGACAGCCATCGACATTTTTGACAAAAGTTAATTTTATTTTATCTTTTTAGATGTGAGATTTTTAAAAATCAGTTGTCATTTGAGTTTAGGAACCCTTGAGTTTCAATCTCAGGGATATTGTAAGAATTGAAAATTATAGAAAGAGTGAGATTCTAAACTAAATAAAACAGACTCACTGACAAATATAATCATATGTTTTCATTGCAAAGCAATTATAAATTCAACAAAGTAGACATCTGATGCTGCAATATTAATTTCAACTCACACTCACTAGAGGCTGCTGTCACAGTATTTTTCCTTTATTCAGGTAAGTCACCTATTGGGGACCACACTAATGCTACTCTTCCAAGAGTGAGCTAGCTGGTGGGGCCGCAGAGCAGCAGAGCTGTGCCATGAAACAAGTCTATTCCCTAACTTGTTTTGCTCACAGATGTCACTACGGAGGCAGATATCCCCCCTCCCCACTCTCATCCCAGATTATAGGAGTTTGTGTGTGGAACTCCTGTGCACCACCCTGAAAATGTATCGTGTGGAATCTGATTCACTAGCCACAGTATAGCAAATCAGTATTCCTATAATCATCACCATTAACTAGTTCATAACTATTATAATTAAGAGTGGCATTAAAAGGCTCTGGAAATAACTGGAAGTCTGCAAAGGTCTTATTTTTCACTGTAAACATTTTTGCCATTTATTGCTGCCAACTTTCATGATTTCTTGAGAGTCTGAAAGATTTGGTGCTTTTCATTTTATTTTATTTTATTTTATTTTATTGTTTCACATGACCCTCCTTTTCCTGGCTTTAGAACTCACAAAATTTCCCTAATTCTAAATCAGAGTTCCTAAACTGTGGGCTGCAACACAATCCCAGGTGGTCTGCCATCATGGGCGGTGTTTCGTGGGGGTAAGAGGTGACACCAGGCGCTGGTGCATCCAGGTCAGTGTCCCCATGTGGGCTGGGTAAGCAGAGGATGGGAGAGCAGCTCCTGACATCTCACAGCACAGTCCATATGGGGAAAATGATCTGGACACACAGAACACCTGGCATCGCCACTTGCCTCCCCCACTCCTCCAAGCCCCTTAGGGGCGGCATGGAGGAACATTTGAGGGGGTGAGTGGTGACACCAGATGCTCTGTACGTCCATATAATTTTCCCCATGTGGGCTGGGTAACTGCTGCCGCACCCTCCAGGCTCAGATAGGTTAGTCCTTGGTGCCTGCAAACCACTGGGTGCTGGTGGCCACAGTGACTCTGTATAGGGTGACCAGACAGCAAATGTGAAAAATCGGGACGGGGTGGGGGTAATAGGAGCCTATATAAGAAAAAGACCCAAAAATCGGGACTGTCCCTATAAAATCGGGACCTCTGGTCACCCTAACTGTGTAAGACAACATGGCCCAGCCTGGCCCAGCATGCACACAGCCACAAGGAGCAGAGCTGCCTCCATTGTGCCAACTAGGTACTGAGCGCATGGCCTGGCCCCGCAGTAGTAGCACAGTTCCTAGCTACATCCCTGCCTGCACTCTGAGCTAACCCCCTCTCTCTGCACACAACCCCTAGCCACCTTCTGCCTGCACCCTGAGCTACCCCCAGGCCTGCACCCTGAGCTGGCTGGAAGGCTGAAAATTGAAGTTAAGATCAGCTTGAGCCTTACTAACATATGTCCCTTTCTGGAAAAAACTGTGCAAGGAGAAGCAGGCACATCCATCCCATTAGGAAGATTTCTGGTGTCAGGGCCGGCTCTAGGCACCAGCATTCAAGCATGTGCTTGGGGCGGCACTTTTCCAGGGGCGGCATTTTGGCCCTTTGGGGGCGGCACTTTTCAAGGGGCTTTTATTACTCTGGCTTTTTTTTGCTTGGGGCGGCAAAAAACCTGGAGCCGGCCCTGCCTGGTGTGTAAGTTATACAATATTTGATTCTTTTCTAATTAGCATAGAATAGGGTTGGATCTTTACTTACACAGCACAGAAATTCAGATGTTACACTAAAAATAATTGAAAACACAGTATTGTATTCAAAGTCAGACAATTATTTTGTTTTAAAATCAAATAATAACAAAATGTTTTTTCTAACAATTTTGTTAACATTGTTGTGTTGCTTATTGTTCAGTTTTATACAAAATTGTGTTTTCCCTATTTAAAAACCACATTTTGCGCTCAACATTTTTTAAAGTGTAGTTTTACTAAAACTGTTTGGTTTCAAAGATCTTGAAGCATTTCTTTGAATGCATATTACTAGGGATTTCTATCATCACAATTGTTTACATTCAAATGAAAAGGAAACATACATTGTTTATTTACAGTTATAGTTTATATGCATGTAATAATTAAAATTAATAATTTTCCTTAAGAAGTGTTAATAATGGGCCACAGGGCCTATTGCAGCTGCATAGGTAGCGTCAGGGAAAAAAGGGTGGGAACCTCTGTTCGAAATGATCATCATCTCCCATTACTTCCAGTGGAACAGAAGCCAAACTGCAATGGATATCATCAAGTCATGTGATTTTAGCCCTTATTGGAGCCAGTCTTGGATGAAGCTATAAGCTTGGCCCGCAGAGCATTTTCAGTCTTCCCCATAGAAAAAAAATAACTCTCTGACTGAGTTCCTTTATTACTTCTCCACTTTCTAGGGAAGAGCAGCCAATCGGAAATGCTGCCAAAGGCAGTATAGCTGGGCAAGAAATGCTTTCCCCATCCCGTGAGAATTTTTGAAATTTTGAACAATTTTCCCATTCTGATTCAGGATGAAAAGTTGAAATTTTTTTTTTTTTTTTTGCAAACAGAAAATAAATAAATAAATAAATAAATATTGAGATTCAGATCAGGTCAATCATAACATTTTGTTTAGACACTATCAAGCCATTTTCTTTCAATCTTTAATATTTTTGCTATAAATTAATTTAAATTCCTAATAAAAAGTTGTTTCAAACTGTAAAATGGAACTTTGCATATTGAAAATGTTAAAATGGGATGTTTCAACAATTTAAAAAAAAAATCATTTTTTTTTTCTAAATGGGAAATTCATCAAAACCATCCCTTTCTATGAACAGTTTCAGTTTTGATGAATCAGCATTTTTGAAGGAAAAAAGTTTAGTTACAAAGTTCTCAAGCCACTCTAGGAGACCGGCAAAGCTCTCCCCCACGCCCCTACACAAAAACTCCTCTTAAGGGGAAAGGGAGCAGAAAGAGCCCAGCAGTTCAGAGTTGCTCTGTTCCTACTCTCTCCATCTTTGCAACACCAGACCTGGGAAGGGATAGAAAAGGGAGTGAATAACTGGAGCTGCTCCCAGACTAGGCCTGGAAAGGGAGAGAAGAGAATCCTGCTGGAGCTGCCCCAGGACCTGGGAGAGGGGGATGAAGAACATCTGGAGCTGCAGGAGGAGCAGAGGTGCATTAAAGGAGAAAAGGCAGATGTAGGGCAGAAGGGAAAGGGTAAAGTTGATGTGGGGATGGTGGTTCATAATTAATTGCTGGGCTGGGGGATGGGCAGATGTGCAGCGTGATGGTCCCACAGAATTAATTAGTTAGAATGTTTGTGTTTGGAAATTAGCTATAAATTCCCTGCATCTCCAGGCAGAATTTTATATAAGTCTCTGTGATTTAGTTTTAGTTGGGTCTTTCAATGAGAGCTGCTGCAGTAGGGGCCAGAATCATCTTACTCTGTTAATTTGGGAGAGTTGTCAGCACTGTAACTCTCTCTCACTTTCTCTTTCTCTCTCTCTCTCTCTCACACACATACACTGGGTATGGGCAGGAGGAATTCAAACATCAAAAGACAGACCAAAAAACACTTCATCATCTTTAAAAAAATCTTATTATTTTGGGCAATCTCATGAGTTTTCAGAGTCTGAGTCATGGCTTTTGCACTTTTGGTGTTGGCAATACTGAAACTTCCCTCAGACTAGATGAGCATTAGTTCCTATAAGCTTTGCATGTGGAAGTGAGACTGCCTGTAGTGAAGATGTTTGCAGAATGGTGATCTCAGGTGGAACTGGTAAGCTGGGGTATAGTGCTTTTTTGGAAGCAGCGGAGCGGTGAATACTGCAAGTGTCCAGTGGACCGGGTGCTGGACACTCCAGGGAGATGATCAGAGGGCTTGGGGGTAGTGGGGTATTTGGGGCTAATGTGCCTATCACTAACCTGAAGAATGAAAGCATAGGCTAGAGGGAAGTGCTTGTGTTGCATGTGGTCGATGGAGGTGGGGAGCTGACCACGAGCAGACACAGGCAAGGCTTCCTCATGCTAATGGCAGGTCATAGTGAGATGTCTCACAGCCCTGGGTACCTCACAACTTCATGAATTTTTCAGCCAATCTCATCAGTTGGGGGATCTCACAACTTCATGAATTCAGAACATTGGAGGTTGGCAATGCTGGGAAGGAGGCAGGTTTGTGACCAGGGAAGAGGATGGTGGGGGTGGAATGGCAGCTCCCCACACACAAGTGGATGGGAGAGGATAAGAGAAATCCCTCTTCAAGCTGCCAGTGGGGTGGCTTGCGTTTGTGTATGTGCATTTCAAGGTGTATTTGGAACTTTAGATAATCATTTGGGGGCAGGTGAATTCTCCTTCATGTCTCAAAAACTGTGTGGGTATTATTTTTTAAAAGCTTATGATGTTTTGAGGCTGGGCTGGCTGCAGGGTTTTTGCCGCCCCAAGCAGCCAAAAAAAAAAAAAAAACCCCCCCCCGCTCCGCCGCGGGAATTCGGCGGAAGGTCCTTCTCTCCGAGCGGGAGTGAGGGACCATCCGCCGAATTGCCGCCGAATAGCTGGACCTGCCGCCCCTCTCCGGAGTGGCCGCCCCAAGCACCTGCTTGCCAAGCTGGTGCCTGGAGCTGGCCGTGTTTTGAGGTCTATACCATGATTTTGGACACCAGGGTTGACAATACTGAAATACTTTGCTAAATTATATTATTTTTCCTGAGGTATAATATATAAGCAAATGACATTCCCACCATGTTCTTAACAAAAGTATAGGTCTAAATGTATCCCTTTCTTGGGAGTTGGCTCTATGGTTAGCTTAAACAATAATAAATCATAATATTCAGTCTATACTTTCCCTCTAAAGTTGACTGTTTCTGTGGTCTTCCCTTGCAGGTCTATCTATGTTCTTAGTTCCATGTGCCTCAGGGAGAAGATGTAACCCTCATGCACTCCTAGACTGAAGCCAAATGGATAAACCTCAATCAATGTGAGAGTCACTCATCTATTTTTTTAACACCTCTATAAAGGGTTCAACTAAGGTCATCAGAATGACTCCACAGACAAACTCTGCATCCCCATATAGGAACCTAGAATCTGTACCCTATTACTTACTGCTGAGTTTATTTTAGTGTATTTTTATGTGATGCTATAAGTTTTAATAATTAAATGTAAAACCATAATAAAGAAGGCAGTGAAGTACTGGACTACAGTGCAATTACCTTTGGGTCAACTATCATGAATTACTTTACCATCAAAACTAACATTTAAAGGCTACGCTCTGCCATAAGAAAGATTGGCTTCATTGTGTATTATCTTTCAATAACACGTTTCACCCTTTCAGTAACATTGTTGTCCTTTTGCAAAGCAGTAGCAGTCTGAAACTAAATTATTTATTTATAACAGCTGGAATTTTCAGCAGTCTAAAGGAATTACTTTGAACAGAGATAGTCTAAACAACAGTGAGACCCTACACAGGTAATTCTAGATGCAGAAACCCCTGCTAGTAATGCACCTCTGTAGTGAGAAAGCTGCTTTCTTCTGTGACTTTGGGTTCAGCACAATATCTATGTTGTCTTGCCCTCTCTGTGAGCTGCACCGGGGAAATCCCTCTGCTACTATTATAATCTTTTGATTTTTGTATTGGATAAACTTCAAGAAATTTTGTAAAATAGTCTGTGGCTGCCAACAAATACTGGTCATTGGATTTTCTGAGGCAGAGGACCAAGCACATTAATAACAATACTTACTATCAGCCACAGACCAAACTTTAGGTGCAAGTTTTGGGGAAGATATTCCATTTTTTGTCTTTTAGTGTGGGGAAAATTGATTTTATAATAGAAATTGAGTTAAAACTTTAACTATGGGGATATTACTGTTTCTCCATAATTCCTGTACTAATCCTCTAAAAACATCCAGGAACCCCAACATGGATTATGAGTGACATTGCATATGAAAGTGAATGACTTTAAAACATATCACTGACATTTGATACAAGATTGTGATAGCCTCCTTAGAAAGTATATCTATGTATATATTTTCTGCGATAACCTCTACAGAGAATACATCTGATTACCTTTGTGAGATATATGGGATATGCTAATGAAACCTAAAACACCTTTAAGTTCAAAAGGATCATGGAGTACAACTGGGAAGTTCAATAGAAACAAGAGAGGATTGTTTGTGAGTGGGACTCCAGCAGGGTGCCTGCACTAGAGGGTGAGATAGAAGGTCTTTGACAGGCTGAGGGCAGAATAGTGCTAGAGGAAAGAATAAGAAAGTATACTTTCTAAAAATACACGGTTACTGTACTTTACTTCAACTAGGCCTAATGTGAACCTGGCTAGATGAACTCTGCAAACTGCTGATCATTTATTTTGCTTTTAATATGATTTTCTGTCTTTGTTCTTAATAAAACTTGTTTTTAATTGGATCCCTTGAGTCTGAGGCCTGGTCTACACTACGAGTTTAGGTCGACTTTAGCCATGTTAAATCGAATTAAGCCTGGACACGTTCACATGACGAAGCCCTTTCTTTCGACTTAAAGGGCCCTTTAAACCGGTTTCTTTACTCCACCTCTGACGAGGGGATTAGCGATAAAATCGGCCTTAGGGGGTTGGAATTGGGGTAGTGTGGATGGAATTCGACGTTATTGGCCTCCGGGAGCTATCCCACAGTGCTTCATTGTGACCGCTCTGGACAGCACTCTCAACTCAGATGCACTGGCCAGGTAGACAGGAAAAGCCCCGTGAACGTTTGAATTTCATTTCCTGTTTGCTCAGCGTGGAGAGCACAGGTGACCACGCAGAGCTCATCAGCACAGGTAACCGTGATGGAGTCCCAGGATCGCAAAAGAGCTCCAGCATGGACAGAACGGGAGGTACGGAATCTGTTCACCATATGGGGAGATGAATCAGTGCTGGCCGAACTCCGAAGCAGTAAACGAAATGGCAAAATATTAGAAAAGGTCTCCAAGGACATGAAGGAAAGAGGCCATAACAGGGACGCACAGCAGTGCCGCGTGAAAATTAAGGAGCTAAGGCAAGCCTACCACAAAGCCAGAGAAGCAAACGGAAGGTCCGGGGCTGAGCCGCAAACATGCCACTTCTACGCGGAGCTGCATGCCATTTTAGGGGGTGCAGCCACCACTACCCCAACCGTGTGCTATGACTCCCTCACTGGAGAAACACACAGGGAAGAGGGTTCGAAAGAGGAGGATGGAGGAAATGTAGATAGCTCACAGCCGCAAGGAAGCGGAGAAACCGGTTTCCCCAACAGCCAGGATATGTTTGTCACCCTGGACCTGGAACCCCCGAACTCACCGAAGACCCTGAGGGCACACAGGGGACCTCAGGTGAGTGTACCTTTGTAAATATTACACATGGTTTAAAAGCAAGCGTGTTTAATGATTAATGATTAATTTGCCCTGGCAATCGCGGCCAGTACAGCTACTGGAAAAGTCTGTTAACGTGTATGGGGATGGAGCGGAAATCCTCCAGGGACATCTCCAGAAAGCTCTCCTTCATGTACTCCCAAAGCCTTTGCAAAAGGTTTCTGGGGAGGGCTGCCTTATCCCGTCCGCCATGGTAGGACACTTTACCACGCCAGGCCAGTAGCACATAGTCTGGAATCATTGCATAACAAAGCATGGCAGCGTATGGTCCCGGTGTTTGCTGGCATGCAGACAACATCCATTCCTGATTGCTCTTTGTTATCCTCAGGAGAGTGATATCATTCACGGTCACCTGGTTGAAATGGGGCAATTTTATTAAGGGGACATTCAGAGGTGCCCCTTCCTGCTCTGCTGAACAGAAATATTCCCCGCTGTTAGCCACGCGGTGGGGGGAGGGGTGAAGTGATCATCTCAGAGAATTGTGTGTGGGGGAGGGGAATTAGTTGGGTTTGTGCTGCATGTTAACCCTGAAACCGCAGCCCCTCCTTTTACATTGCAAACCCATTTTAAATGGCCAACCCAACGGGTGCTTGGTATGGGAAATGAGAGCACTACTGTTTGAAACCATTCCCACATGTTAAGAAGGTTAAAAAAGCCAAAAGACTGTGTGTCTTACCATGGCTGCCTGCAAGCTGAAATCTGTGGCCTGGCACTGCGTGAGTGATCTCTCACACCAAACCGGCAGGCCCTCAATATAAGAGGAAAAATGCTACCTTGTAACGAAAGCACATGTGCAGTGTAATGTGAACAGCAAAATTTAACGTGAAAGAGTGTACCCATTGTTCTCTAAAATGTGTCTTTTTTAACCACCTCTCCCTTTTCCTCCACCAGCTGCAAATGTTTCTCCTTCACAGAGGCTAGTGAAGGAGAAAGCGAAGGACACATGATGACATGTTTACAGAACTACAGATGTCCTCCCACGCTGACAGAGCACAGCAGAATGCGTGGAGGCAGTCAATGACTGATTATAGAAAAGCCCAATGTGAACGAGAGGAGAGGTGGCGTGCTGAATCACGGGATGAACAGAGCAAGTTGCGGGCTTAAGATGATAGGTGGGGTCAGCTTGCAGACAGAAGGCAAGAGTCGATGCTCCGGCTGCTGGAGCATCAAACTGATATGCTGCAGCGTATGGTTGAGCTGCAGGAAAGGCAGCAGGAGCAGAGACCGCCGCTACAGCCCCTGTGTAACCAACAGCCCTCCTCCCCAAGTTCCATAGCCTCCTCACCCAGACGCCCAAGAACACGGTGGGGGGGCCTCCGGCCACCCAGTCACTCCACCCCAGATGATTGCCCTAGCATCAGAAGGCTGGCCTTCAATAAGAGTTAAAGTTTTAAACTGCAGTGTGTCCTTTTCCTTCCCTCCTCCCCCACCCATCCCGGGCTACCTTTGCAATTATCCCCCTAGTTGTGTGACAAATTAATAAAGAATACATGAATGTGAAGTAACAATGACTTTATTGCCTCTGCAAGTGGTGCTCGAAGGGGGGAGGGTAGGGGAGGGTGGGGTGGTTGGTTTACAGGGAAGTAGAGTTAACCGGGTGGTGGGGGAGGGGCGGAGGGTTCATCAAGGAGAAACAAACAGAACTTTCACACCCCCTGGCCAGTCACAAAACTCGTTTTCAAAGCTTCTCTGATGCGCACCGCGCCATGCTGTGCTCCTCTAACCGCCCTGGTGTCTGGCTGCGCGTAATCAGCGGCCAGGCGATTTGCCTCAACCTCCTACCCTGCCATAAATGTCTCCCCCTTACTCTCACAGATATTGTGGAGCGCACAGCAAGCAGCAATAACAATGGGGATATTCTTTTCGCTAAGGTCTGAACGAGTCAGTAAGCTGCGCCAGCGCGCTTTTAAACGCCCAAATGCACATTCCACCACCATTCGGCACTTGCTCAGCCTGTAGTTGAACAGGTCCTGACTCCTGTCCAAGCTGCCTGTGTACGGCTTCATGAGCCATGGCATTAAGGGGTAGGCTGGGTCCCCAAGGATCACGATAGGCATTTCAACATCCCCAACGGTTATTTTCTGGTCCGGGAAGAAAGTCCCTTCCTCCAGCTTTTGAAACAGAGCAGAGTGCCTGAAGATGCGAGCATCATGTACCCTTCCCGGCCAGCCCACGTTGATGTTGGTGAAACGTCCCTTGTGATCCACCAGGGCTTGCAGCAGCATTGAAAAGTACCCCTTGCGGTTTATGTACTCGGTGGCTTGGTGCTCCGGTGACAAGATAGGGATATGGGTTCCGTCTATGGCCCCACCACAGTTTGGGAATCCCATTGCAGCAAAGCCATCCACTATGGCCTGCACGTTTCCCAGAGTCACTACCCTTGATATCACCAGGTCTCTCATTGCCCTGGCAACTTGGATCACAGCAGCCCCCACAGTAGATTTGCCCACTCCAAATTGATTCCCGACTGACCGGTAGCTGTCTGGCGTTGCAAGCTTCCACAGGGCTATCGCCACTCGCTTCTCAACTGTGAGGGCTGCTCTCATCCTGGTATTCTGGCACTTCAGGGCAGGGGAAAGCAAGTCACGAAGTTCCATGAAAGTGCCCTTACGCATGCGAAAGTTTCGCAGCCACTGGGAATCGTCCCACACCTGCAGCACGATGCGGTCCCACCAGTCTGTGCTTGTTTCCCGGGCCCAGAATCGGCATTCCACAGCATGAACCTGCCCCAGTAACACCATGATTTCCACATTGCTGGGGCCTGTGCCTTGTGAGAGGTCTATGTCCATGTCCATTTCCTCATCACTCTCATGGCCGCGCTGCAATCTCCTCCTCGGCTGGTCGTGGTTTTGCTTTGGCATGTCCTGGCTCTCCATATACTCCAGGACAATGCGCGTGGTGTTCATAGTGCTCATAATTGCCGCGGTGATCTGAGCGGGCTCCATGATCCCAGTGCTAGCTATGGCGTCTGGTCTGAAAAAAGGCGCGAAACTAGTATCTGACGGACCAGGGAAAGGAGGGAGGGGCGAGTGACAACATGGCGTACAGGTACAGGGAATTAAAATCAAGAAAGGTGGCTGTGCATCAGGGAGAAACACAAACAACTGTCACACAGAATGGCCCCCCCCAAAGATTGAACTCAAAAGCCTGGGTTTAGCAGGCCGTTGATTTGACGGAGGGAGGGGGGAAGCAAATGAATACAGAACAAATCTATTTTTTACATCTTAAGATGACGGTGCAGCATGACTGATAGCCCTCGGCATCTTCTGGGTGCTTGGCAGCAAATACTGGGCGCTTGGCAGTAGCCTTCAGGCCTATTGCACGATCTGCTGCTCAGGGAAGACTCTGCTAATGTGCGATGATCCAACAGGGCGCTTGGCAGAAAATGGCATACTACAACTGATAGCCATCATCATCGCTGGACTGAGCATGTCTGCCCAGGTGCCCATAATTGACAGCCACTGCTGTACGACGAGGACGGTTACCAGTCGTAATAAAACATCTACTGCCAAAAGGCAAAAGGCAAGGGCTGGTGCAATGCAGCCCTACGGCTGCCAGCCCCACGGCTGCCAGCACCCAGATCGCCGATGAAGGCTACCAGTCATGCTGCACCGTCTACCGCCAAAAGGCAGTTAGCTGCTGCTGCTGTCTAGCAATGCAGTCCCACGTCTGCCGGCACCCAGATGACATATGGTGACGGTGAGTTGAGCTGAGCGGGCTCCATGCTTGCCGTGGTATGTTGTCTGCACAGGTAACCCAGGTAAAAAGGCGCGAATCTATTGTCTGCCGTTGCTCTGACGGAGGGGGAGGGGCCTGACGACATGTACCCAGAACCCCCCGCGACACTGTTTTGCATCATTCGGGCATTGGGATCTCAACCCAGAATTCCAATGGGTGGCGGAGACTGCGGGAACTGTGGGATAGCTACCCATAGTGCAATGCTCCGGAAGTCGACGCTTGCCTCGGTACTGTGGACGCGGTCCGCCGACTAGAGCACTTAGAGCATTTTATGTGGGGACACACACAATCGGCTGTATACAACCGATTTCTATAAAACCGGCTTCTATTAATTCGACCTAATTTCGTAGTGTAGACATACCCTTAGCTAGTTAGGGAATTTCACACAAACAGTACTGCAGAGAAAAAATCCTCTGCCTCTAAGGCAAGGGAAGGGAGAATGTGTGACACACAACCCCACTTGGAAGGCCCAGTTGGATACTTCATGTGTACTCAGGGGAATTGTGAATGAAGAGGTTGATGTTCCATAACCCCTCCCTAGAAAATGTCCATGATTCCCCAGGACCCACTGCCATTTGCAAACTGTTTTCACAATATGGGGGTAAGGGGAAATACTCAGTTCGTACTCATTAGTTAGCAGCAGAGTTTTTGGAGCTTAGACTCATAGAATCGTAGGACTGGAAGGCACCTTGAAGGACATAAATCCACACCATGTAGAGGTCAAAGCATAGGGGTTTATTACACACAACGCTGGCGGAGTGTCACCTGGCTTATTAGGCTCCGAGACACTGTCAATCAATTGATTACAATGAAATATATAGATTTTCCATGGGCAGGGGAAAGTGACGGGGTAGGCAGTTCCACACCCCAGGATAGGTTTTGCAGCAAGACAAGATAGCACATTAGCCAATGGTTAAAAGGTTACACAATGTCTCCGCCCATGGTCTCAAATTAGCAAGTTAACATTTAATTAATACTTTGATAAAATGTTATTAGTATAAAATATATATGTTGAATTCTGATTTGGGGTCCATAGGAACGGAGCAACTCCTTTGATTGTCCGACAGGTACATGTCTAAGGGATAAAGCAAAGAAACAGTGAAAGGATATGGTAATACAGATTGTCTCCTTTTGCCTTAAGGCAGGGCATTGGTCCCTGGGAAGGGAGGTGGAAGGATGCCATATCATTATACTGACATGTGCCAATTTTCATAAACTCAAGGTTGGATCTGTGGGAAGACTGTTTTCCCTTCAGGAGAAACACAATAGGAACAGGGATCCTTTGTTCCATTTGAAACACTGGATGAAACATAATTATTCAGTTATTGCTTCAACATCTGGCATTTCTACTGACCAAGCATATCTTAGCAAAGGCAATGTTATCTTGTTTACCCCAGCTTTCTCTTAGCTGATCACTATTAGCTAGGCCTCTGGTCTCCAGACCAAACTTTGGACTTTGGGTCTGAGAAAGAGCTGGCACAATCCATATACCAGCTTGTTATATAAAATGCACATGGATTTTAACCCTTCAACCTCAAGTCCCTGAACTCAAGGCAGGACTAAGTATTGACTAGACCTTCTGTTAGGGGGCTTATTCCTTCACCCTCTCACTTTCCTGGTCCTTCTCGCATGAACAGAGAGCAACAATACCCGAAGTCCAAAGGCGCAAACAATTCGATGTTTATTGGGGTGAACTTCCAGCAAGCATGATTCCAGTTTCCTTCCTCAGTGTCCCCCTTCCCAGCTCTGACACCACAGAGCCATCCCTGTTCCCATTCCCTGTTCCCATTCCCCCCTTAGCAAAACATGATTCCAATTTCCTCACCCCCTTTCCCTGTTCCCATTCCCCCCCTTACTTCCTGATTGACTGCAGACTATATAGTAAAACTTGAGTTCTGCTTAGCTATACCTTAACCAAAAGAGCCAATGGGAGGGCTAGAACTTTTTAAAATTGGGAAAAAACTTTCCCTCTGCCTGTCTGTTGTTGTTCTCCGGAGAGAGGTGACACAGAGCAGTAATGCTGTAAGAAGCTTTAAACCAGGTATGAAAAGTCATCAAATCATACCTAGGAATTTCTTATCTGAACCCCAGATATGTAAGTAGATCAGGGAATGTCTAGGAAGACGTGATTAGGGCTTATCTATTTCTTTTATTTCTTTATGACTTGTGGACTACTCTGTGCTAACCCCCAAATGCTTTTGTTTTGCTTGTAACCATTAAGCTGGACCTAAAGAAAATTCTTGATGCTTATTATTATATTTGCTCATTTTTAAATCTAGCAATAGCCTAAGTACCAAATGTATTTTCTTTCTTTTTGTTTTTAATTAAATTTACCATTTTTAAGAACACGATTGGGTTTTTGTGTCCTAAGAGGTTCTCAGCTCTTCCCTGGAGGGGGGTGAAAGGGCTTGAGGGTACCTCACAGGGAGGAATTCCGAAGTGCGCCTTCCTGGGTCCAAAAGGGGTTTTTTTTTTGCACGTGGCTGGTGGCAGCATCTACCCATCCAAGGTCAGAGAGAAGCTGTAACCTTGGGAGTTTAATACAAGCCTGGAGTGGCCAGTATTAATTTTTAGAATCATTGCGGGCCCCCACTTCTGCACTCAAAGTGCCAGAATGGAGTATCAGCCTTGACACCGGGCCTTAAAAACTTCTAAGGATGGAGATCCTACCACCTCCCTAGGTAACCCATTCCAGTGCTTCACCACCCTCCTAGTGAAAAAGTTTTTCCTAATATCCAACCTAGACCTCCCCCACCTCATCTTGAGACCATTGCTCCTTGTTCTGTCATCTGCCACCACTGAGAATAGCCTAGCTCCATCCTCTTTGGAACCCCACTTCAGGAAGTTGAAGGCTGCTATCAAATCCCGCCTCATTCTTCTCTTTTGTAGACTAAATAAGCCCAGTTCCCCCAGCCTCTCCTCATAAGTCATGTGCCCCAGATCCCTAGTCATTTTCGTTGCCCTCTGCTGGACTCTCTCCAATTTGTCCACATCCTTTCTGTAGTGGGGGCCCAAAACTGGATGCAGTATTCCAGATGTGGTCTCACATAGAGGGGAATAATCACTTCCCTCAATCTGCTGGCAGTGCTCCTACTAATGCAGCCCAATATGCCGTTAGCCTTCTTGGCAACAAGGGCACACTGCTTACTCATATCCAGCTTCTCATCCACTGTAATCCCCAGGTCCTTTTTTGCAGAACTGCTGCTTAGTCACTCGGTCCCCAACCTGTAGCAGTGCATGGGATTCTTCTGTTCTAAGTGCAGGACTCTGCACTTGTCCTTGTTGAACCTCATCATAGAAGGCAATCAGGTTGGTCAGGCATGACTTGCCCTTGGTGAATCCATGTTGACTGTTCCTCATCACCTTCCTCTCCTCCAAGTGCTCTAAAATGAATTCCTTGAAGACCTGCTCCATGATTTTTCCAGGGACTGAGGTGAGTCTATAGTTCCCTGGATTCTCCTTCTTCCCTTTTTTTAAAGATGGGCATTATATTTGCCTTTTCCCATCATAGAATAATGTTTGGATTTTTGCAACAGTGTTACAAACTTGACTCATATTTAATTTGTGATCCTCTATGACCCCCTGATCCCTCTCTGCAGTACTCCTTCCTAGACAGCAGTGGTGTTACTAGCCTGGGACATTTGAGTGGGCCCTGATTTCAGGTGGGTGGGCAATGATAGGGGGCGGGGGCAGGAGGGATTGGGGGGCCCACCTCCGCCCTAGCATTTCAGGCCATCCGGCCTTGTGAGGTGTGATGGTCACTCTGGCCAGGCCCCCCCCAGAAACCCATGCACGCACCCAGCTCCGGGAGGAGACGCTGCTCAGTAGCGTGCACAGATCCTGGCACCTGCCCCATCGCACCGCCCCATGCTGGGCCAGGCTCCCAGAGGTGGCAGGCCTATGTTTTTTGAAGAGCAATACAACCAGGTCGGCTGGCCGGCCTCCTCCTGCTGTGGCGTGCTCATCAGGCGCTCCACTGCTGTGCCACTACTGTCCCTCCCTATCTGGTCGGGCCCAGGGGTGTGTGCACCCAGCATGCCGCGTTCTACAGGTTTGGGCAGGGCTAGCACTGGGGCCAGAGCAGAGCCTGGGCTGGGGGACTGGATGGGGGTAGGTGAGTTGCGGCCCACCCAAGCCCACCTATAGCTACGCCCCTGGTAAGCAGTAATTTCCCATTTTGTATGTGTGCAACTGATTGTTCTTTCCAAAGTGGAGTACTTTGCATTTGTCCTTATTGAATTTCATCCTGTTTCATCCTGTTTACTTCAGACCGTTTTGCCACTTTTGTCCAGATCATCTGAAAAGCACCTTCTAGCTTGGTATCATCTGCAAACTTTATGAGTGTACTCTGTATGCCATTATCTAAATCATTGATGAAGATATTGAACAGAACCAGACCCAGAATTGATCCCACTTGTTATGACCTTCCAGCTTGACTGTGAACCACTGGTAAGTACTCTCTGGAAATGGTTTTCCAACCAGTTATGCATCCACCTTATAGTAGCTCCATCTAGGTTGCATTTCCATAGTTTGTTTATGAGACGGTCATGCCAGACAGTAGCAATAGCCTTACTAAAGTCAAGATATACCACATCTAACTCTTCTCCCCTATCCACAAGGCTTGTTACCCTGTCAAAGAAAGCTGTTAGGTTAGTTTGACCAGATTTGTTCTTGTTCTTAACTGACGCAGCAAGCCCAGAGGTGCTAGGGCTATGAACTCCCAAGCCTAGAGGTGCCAGAGATCAGCCCTGGCAAGCCCCAGCACTAATTAAGCACTGGAGAATTTGTCTGTCCTTCTGGGCACACAGAGGAAATGTATGAAGGCACTGGAGGACTATCAGCACTCAAGTGAATTAGCCTGTGCCCTCACTGCATAATGGGCAGTTACCAGCCTGAGTGAAAGTGAAACCCATGCTTTAACCCAGGCTGTAACTAGAAAGTCTGGACTGAGAGCAGCACTATACTCAATTGAGGGAGTTTTGTGTGTGGATGAAAGCAGTATTCCAGGTGTGGCCTCACCAGTGCTGAATAGAGGGGAATAAAAGCCTGAGCTAACTGCATAAAAGCCTGAGCTAACTGCAGTGAGTGGCTAGCAAAAATGTAAATCTCTCATACAATATGCTACTATACTGGAGGGTTGAAGGGTAGAAAATGTTATGCCTACATGTTAAAAAGGTGTGATAAAGCTTGTACATGATCAATTGATTGAAATGATAATTAAAAATGGAATAATAAAACAATTGAAAGATCATGATCTGAAGGGTCTAACCAGTACCACTCTGCAAAGAAAAATAGAGCCTCACGAATCGCTTAGAAAATTTTGAACTTTTCAATAAAGAAGAAACTGATGACAATTTATTTTGATTTTCAAAGGGCCTTTGACAATATCCCTCACAAGATGTTATTAAAGAAACTAAGTAGTCATGAAGTTAGATGCAAAGTGATGTCATGGATCAAAAATTGTCTAAGAGACAGAAAACAGAAAGTAGGAATAAATAATCAATTTTCATCATGGGAGAACATTAACAGGGTGTCACAAGATTCCACTTTAGCATGAGTATTGTTTAATATATTTACTAATAATCTGAAAAAGGGGCGAGCAGTCAGGTGACAAAATTTGCATACAATACAAAATTATTTAGTTTTGTCAAGTCCAGACAAGACTGTGTGGAACTTCAGAAGGACCTCGTAAAGCTAGTGAATGGGTAGCATGAGGGCAGATAAATTGAGTGTTGACAAATCCAAGCTATTACCCCTTGCAGGGAAACATTTGAACTATTCATACACCTTACAGGGTTCTAAATTAACTACCAACTTAGGGAAAGGATTTGGGAATCTTGTGGACTGTTCAGCTCGACATGTGACACGAATGAAATGGGGAATAATATGGAAAATATTATATACCTCATTGGTTGGTCATACTGTGAGATGAGTTGTTCAGTACTGTCACCTCATCTTCAGATCCTTTTGGGAAAGGATATTGCAGTATTAGAGGGGACTCAGAGATGAGTGCTAAGAATGATTAGGGGTACGAATAAACCCTCATGTGGGAAGAAACTGAAAAGATTTAGATTGTTTACTTTAGAGAGAAGATGAATATGAAAATAATGAGTGGCACAGAGAAGGTAGACTAGGAACTTTTATTCACCTTGCCTTATACTACAAGATCAAGTGGACAGTCAATGAAATTGAAAAGTGGCAAATTCATAAGAACATAAGAACATAAGAATGGCCGTACTGGGTCAGACCAAAGGTCCATCTAGCCCAGTATCCTGTCTACCGACAGTGGCCAATGCCAGGTGCCCCAGAGGGCGTGAACCTAACAGGTAATGATCAAGTGATCTCTCTCCTGCCATCCATCTCCACCCTCTGACAAACAGAGGCTAGGGACACCATTCCTTACCCATCCTGGCTAATAGCCATTAATGGATTTAACCTCCATGAATTTATCCAGTTCTCCTTTAAATGCTGTTATAGTCCTAGCCTTCACAACAACTGCAGGCAAGGAGTTCCACAAGTTGCCTGTGCGCTGTGTGAAGAAGAACTTCCTTTTATTTGTTTTAAACCTGCTGCCCATTAATTTCATTTGGTGGCCCCTAGTTCTTGTATTATGGGAACAAGTAAATAACTTTTCCTTATTTACTTTCTCCACATCACTCATGATTTTATATACCTCTATCATATCCCCCCTTAGTCTCCTCTTTTCGAAGCTGAAAAGTCCTAGCCTCTTTAATCTCTCCTCATATGGGACCCATTCCAAACCTCTAATCATTTTAGTTGCCCTTCTCTGAACCTTTTCTAATGCCAGTATATCTTTTTTGAGATGAGGAGACCACATCTGTACGCAGTATTCAAGATATGGGCGTACCATGGATTTATATAAGGGCAATAAGATACTCTCCGTCTTATTCTCTATCCACTTTTTAATGATTCCTAACATCCTGTTTGCTTTTTTGACCGCCGCTGCACACTGCGTGGACGTCTTCAAAGAACTATCCACGATGACTCCAAGATCTTTTTCCTGATTCGTTGTAGCTAAATTAGCCCCCATCATATTGTATGTATAGTTGGGGTTATTTTTTCCAATGTGCATTACTTTACATTTATCCACATTAAATTTCATTTGCCATTTCGTTGCCCAATCACTTAGTTTTGTGAGATCTTTTTGAAGTTCTTCACAGTCTTCTTTGGTCTTGACTATCTTGAGCAGTTTAGTATCATCTGCAAACTTTGCCACCTCACTTTTTACCCCTTTCTCCAGATCATTTATGAATAAGTTGAATAGGATTGGTCCTAGGACCGACCCTTGGGGAACACCACTAGTTACCCCTCTCCATTCTGAGAATTTACCATTTATTCCTACCCTTTGTTCCCTGTCTTTTAACCAGTTCTCAATCCATGAAAGGACCTTCCCTTTTATCCCATGACAACTTAATTTACTTAAGAGCCTTTGGTGAGGGACCTTGTCAAAGGCTTTCTGGAAATCTAAGTACACTATGTCCACTGGATCCCCCTTGTCCACATGTTTGTTGACCCCTTCAAAGAACTCTAATAGATTAGTAAGACACAATTTCCCTTTACAGAAACCATGTTGACTTTTGCCCAGCAATTTATGTTCTTCTATGTGTCTGACAATTTTATTCTTTACTATTGTTTCAGCTAATTTGCCCGGTACTGACGTTAGACTTACTGGTCTGTAATTGCTGGGATCACCTCTAGATCTCTTTTTAAATATTGGCGTTACATTAGCTATCTTCCAGTCACTGGGTACAGAAGCTGATTTAAAGGACAGGTTACAAACCATAGTTAATAGTTCTGCAACTTCACATTTGAGTTCTTTCAGAACTCTTGGGTGAATGGCATCTGGTCCCAGTGACTTGTTACTGTTATGTTTATCAATTAATTCCGAAATCTCCTCTAGTGACACTTCAATCTGTGACAATTTCTCAGATTTGTCTCCTATAAAGGACGGTTCAGGTTTGGGAATCTCCCTAACATTCTCAGCCGTGAAGACTGAAGCAAAGAATCCATTTAGTTTCTCCGCAATGACTTTATCATCTTTATTCAAAATTGATATAAAGAAATGTCCCTTCAGGCCACTCCGACAATGCCAGAAACGTTCAGGAACAAAGCAGGGGGAAATTGCTCGGAGAGGAGTGTGGTTAGATGTTCGGCTGCGTGTGTGTGTTCTCCCGGTGTGCTGCCCCAGCTCTGCGCAGACAGCTGGCACCGCAGACCTCGAGCGAACCGCCTAATGACCACAAGATCCATTAAGGTACAAAGGTGCCAGGCCAGATGTATTGTTGACAAAGCACGGTAATAGCACTTGGTAGACTCTACGAGGATACTAATACATGTATGCCTGTGATAATAGATGCAGCTCAGTGATAATAGACGCAGGACTTTCCATTCCCTCCCTCGGCAGGACAAAGATACTCCCTCTCAGATACACCTTTATAGCCTGATACAAACAAGTTAGTACTGCTCCTCTGACATAGCTAGTCACTGCTTCCCGACGTTGCTAGTTATCACCTTCTACATGTTGGTTCAATCAAAACATCTCTATTATGTACTGTCATCCTGACCTTATATTTTAGAAGGGTTCAGTGTGTTCCTGTTATTCTTGGCTAATGTTTTTGTACCATCCTTGATATCAGGATGTTCTGGTACCACTTGATATCGGGATGTGTTTGCATGAGTATTCTGTGACCAGGACTTCTGAGGAATGTGTATGTCTGCAATATCAATATCTTGCCAGATTCTGTGAGCAGGTCCTGCCTCATTCCAGGCTTCTGATACAAGGGCTTATGTCTCAGGCTCTCTTCCTACTACAAGGAGCTAGGGGCATTAGTCTGCCCCTATGGGCACATTTCCATCCATGCAACCCCCTTTTCTATTGTCCCCCATCCTCCAGTATAGACCCTTTTCCCTCAGAAACCTTCACCTTTCTCAGTACTTCTCCTGATGATCTGACTTGCCTCCTCTGGTTCATCAGAATTCTCATACTATAGGCAAGGTTGCTGAGGTTCCTCAGGCTTCTCCTTCTGGCAATCTGCCTCAGGTTTACTGGCAGGGAGACACATCTGACGAGGCTGAGGAGAGGCATTACATAGGACATTGTATTCGAAGGTGTGGATGTTGTGATGAATGGTGAACAGAGATCAGTAAATTCAATAAATCCACGTGGTAGAGATATGAAATATCCCTGCAAAGTAATTAACAACAATACAGCATCACAGGATGGACTGTTTCCCCAAAACTCTGACACCAACAGAGTTAAAGAAGTTGGACAAAGATATGTGCAGCTAGGAATGTGCAAATTCCCTGGTAAGTATCCTGTAAGGGAAGAAATTAAATAAACCAGACAAGATACAGACAAGGATTTGGCTGTATTCCTCAAGGCTGGGACCATTAATGAACATGATACAACCAGTTAATTTGTGTGAGTATATGACAGAGAAAATATTTTTAAATCTGACCTTAGGCTATAATGTTACAGTAGCCTAATTATTTTAGCAGTGATATCTCAGTTAAGACTTGCTTCAAGTGGTCGAGGGTAAAAATAAAAGGTTTTAAATGTTCTAAATAGTCTCTAATCCTGCTATTTTAGCTTGTGTCTACTCATAAATTGCTCCCCCCCTTTGCCTGGAAGAAACAAAGGTTGAGTGGCCAGTCATACATTTATAGTAACAAGCAAATAGAGTTATTAGTAGACAAATAATTTCAAATATTGAATAAATCTGTAAAAGTCAAAATTTGTTCATGAAACAATTTATGAGTAGAACTGCAAAGTTCATTGAATGTTTTGTTCAATATACACAGCTCTTCTATAGAAGAGATTAAAAGGGAAATATGAATGGATGAAAATAAATGGTCTTCAATTGGTCTTAATTGTTCACAGCAATTTACTGATGAATGAATTTGTATTCTCTGTCTACAATGTGTGTGCATCTTTCATCTCTTTTATTATATATATGGATTATTGGGGGTTATTGTAACTCTTTGGGATTTTAGGCATATGAAATGGAGAATAAACCTGCAATGAAACTTTATTGATGAACACAGTCAGGTTAGTACATATGTATGTGACATTGACTTTATGGGGAAAATATCTTAATAGCTAAAAAACAGATATTCAGTGTTTAATAGAATAAAATCTCATAAATGAGACATTTAGAGAAGTCAGCATTCTAAGAGCAAGAGACTCTGGAGAATGCAATATAAAGGATACAGCACAGTGGCAAATGAGAACTATGGCAAAATAGACAAAAGAAGCAGAGGTTGGACAATGACAGTTCAGTTGTCAAAAAGGTTCTGAATACTTTGAAATGATGATGATGAAGCTAGATATAAGAGTACAGGATCAAGACAACAAGCAGAACAACGCAGTCTCAGATCAGAGAGAGAAAATTGAACATGGACAAGAAAGACTACTTAGAGATTAGAACAGTGTGCAGGTATGATTCTGAATCTTTTATGGTTTATGATCAAACTGATAAAAAACCTGAATTTATGTCCCATAGGAAATTCTGAGATTTTGATAATTGTTTTCCCTAAACTGTGATGAACAGTCAAACTATCAAAATGCTTTGTAAAAATGAATTAATAATGCAGAAAAGGCAAGAATGTTCAATAAATGTTTTTGTTCCATATTTCGAAAAAAACCCAGATGATGTAGTCAGGGTTGATGATGACACTCTTTCTATTCCAACAGTCACTCATGAGGATGCTAAACAGCAGCTACTAAAGTTAGCAGATCCAGATAACTTGCATCCAAGGGTTGTAAAATGGCTGGCTGAGGAGCTGGCTGCACCATTAATGTTGGTTTTAAATAAGTCTTGGAAAATTAGGGAAGTTCCAGAAGTCTAGAAGAAAGCTCATGTTGTACCAATATTTTAAAGGGTAAATGAGATGACCTGGATAATATAGCCTGTCAATCTAACATTGATCCTGGGCAAGATAATGGAGTGGCTGATACAGGACTTGATTAATAAAGAATTAAGGAAGGGTAATATAATTAATGACAATTAACCTGGGTTTATGGAAAATAGAGTCTATCAAAATATTTTGATATATTTTTAGATGATTGATTTGATTGATAATGGTAATGGTGGTAATGTAATATACCTAGACTTCTATAAGGCGTATGACTTGGTATCACACAATATTTTGATTAAAAAACTAGAATGACACAAACATGGCACACATTAAAGGGATTAAGAACTGGCTAATTGATAGGTCTCTAAATGTAACTCTAAATGGGAAATCATAATCAAGGGGGTATTTTAGTGGGGACCTGTTGTTAGCCCTGTGCTATTTAACATTTTTATCAATGACTTGGAAGATAATATAAAATTATTACTGACAAAGTTTGCAGAAGACACAAAGATTGGGAAAGTAGTAAATATTGAAGAGGACAGGTCACTGTTATAAAGTAATCTGGATTACTTCATAAACTGAGCACATATTAAAATGGCTAAATGTAAAGGTATACACCTAGAAACAAAGAATGTAGGGCTTACTTACAAGATTGGGGAGACATTGTGGCTACACACATACCAGCCATGGTTTTCACAGGTCAATTTATGTGAAGCTGTGGTTTTCTTTGCTGTCCCCTGGCATAGATGGTAGGGATATAGATGTGGCCCTTGATGCTACGTGGTGTGTTGGCAAGTATAGGGTGCTGCCGCGATGGAGTTTTCTATTGATTGCAAAGGGTGGAGCATCTGGGATTTTAGACCTGTAGGCCAAACAGGGTCATCATCATTTGTGTTTGCTGCCTGAGGAGATCCATTATCAAAGAATCATAGAATCATAGAATATCAGGGTTGGAAGGGACCTGAGGAGGTCATCTAGTCCAAACCCCTGCTCAAAGCAGGACCAATCCCCAATTAAATCATACCAGCCAGGGCTTTGTCAAGCCTGACCTTAAAAACCTCTAAGGAAGGAGATTCCACCACCTCCCTAGGTAACCCAGTCCAGTGCTTCACCAGCATCCTAGTGAAAAAGTTTTTCCTAATATCCAACCTAGACCTCCCCCACTGCAACTTGAGACCATTGCTCCTTATTCAGTCATCTGCTACCACTGAGAACAGTCTAGATCCATCCTCTTTGGAACCCCCTTTCAGGCAGTTGAAAGCAGCTATCAAATCCCCCCTCATTCTTCTCTTCTGCAGACTAAATAATCCTAGTTCCCTCAGCCTCTCCTCATAAGTCATGTGCTCCAGCCCCCTAATCATTTTTGTTGCCCTCCGCTGGACTCTTTCCAATTTTTCCAAATCCTTCTTGTAGTGTGGGGCCCCAAACTGGACACAGTACTCCAGATGAGGCCTCACCAATGCCGAATAGAGGGGAATAATAATGTCCATCTATCTGCTGGCAATGTTCCTACTTATACAGCCCAAAATGCCGTTAGCCTTCTTGGCAACAAGGGCACACTGTTAACTCATATCCAGCTTCTCGTCCACTGTCTAGGTCCTTTTCTGCAGAACTGCTGCCTAGCCACTCAGTCCCTAGTCTGTAGCAGTGCATGGGATTATTCTGTCCTAAGTGCAGGACTCTGCACTTGTCCTTGTTGAACCTCATCAGATTTCTTTTAGCCCAGTCCTCTAATTTGTCTAGGTCCCTCTGTATCCTGTCCCTATCCTCCAGCGTATCTACCACTTCTCCCAGTTTAGTGTCATCTGCAAACTTGCTGAGGGTGCAATCCACGCCATACTCCAGATCATTAATGAAGATATTGAACAAAATTATGTCCTCGTGCATCTCCCTCTCCTTTTCCTGGGCCTTTCTCCTGTCCCCTTTTTCCTTCATCATGCTGTCTTCCATGTCAGCTCTCCAGGCCCTTTGTTTGTGGTCCAGTGCAGCACTGGCTTGTAGGCTCTCACTGACCATTCCCTCCCTAGTCCTCCTTCTCCACCTCAGAGAATCAGGCATTCTGCAGGTGTGGAGGGAGTAACCCTCAAGTCTGCCATACCAGAGGCGGCTGATAAAAACAGAAAGATGTACTACTACATATTACTGATACTGTGTGTATGACTACACACAATCATAACAGAAAAGGAAAGATAAATTTCAAAACTCCCTTCCTTGATTGTCATAAAAACTTTTAATAAGACATACTTATTTACACTTCAGTTTTGGAGCACCTATGCACAGCACCACTCTCCAGCCCCAGTCATGGTGAATATGGCCTGCCAAGGGTGAGAGGTGGGGGGAAGGAATTTCGGCTGCATGAAACAATAAAATTTCAGACTCTGTTCTGTGGGTAAAGATATAGGGGAACGGCCCTGCATATTGGTGCTATTTTCCACAGGCAGTGGGGGTTTCATTTGTGAAGGTAAAAAAGGCACAGAGAGCTCAGCCGCTACCTTTGTCCCAAAGCCACCCAGCCCTGTATGCCACTAGCCTATTTACTGTGATGGTGCCAGCCAAACTCACCATGGAGCAGTGTGGGAAAGTGTTTTGCCACAGTGGAAGAAACAGAGTAGATATCCCTAGAAAACTTTGGGAGAGGATTGGAAAGTATCTCCATGAAAGTTTCATCAAAATCTTTCTTGACAATAAAAGGGACATCCCTATGTACATAAATAAAGTAATCCTGACCACATGAAGCAGGGTGGTCACCCCGCTCCGGCCCTGAAGGGGTTAAAGCAGCCCTGGAGAGGGCTGCAGCTGGGAAAAGGTAGGCTGATGGGGAAAACAGCCACAGCTGTGGCCAGCTTAATCAGGGCCCAGCTGGCCCTTATAAGAGGGCTGTGGGCCAGAAGTTAGGACACACACTCTCTCTCTAGCTTCTAGAGAGAGAAGGACCTGGCTGCCTGGGAGTTGGGTACCTGAGGTGGAGGTACCTGAGGTGGAGGAGTGCTGGGGAAGGGCAGAGGGAGCTGGGGAGCTCCAGACAGGAAAAACCCCAGGCTGCAGGCCTTGCTAAAAGGGCCAAATAGGTACTGGGGCTGCAGAGGGGCAGCCTAGAGATAGGCAAAGGCAGCAGTTCCTAACCCCCTTGCTGATGGTGAGTGGTTTACAGACTGCAGTCGGCCCCAGGGAGTGGGGGCTGGATGATGACTGGCAGTAGCAACTGAGGCAAGGTGGGTTTAGAGGTTTGGGGGTTCCTCTGGGAGGGGATACCCAGAGCAAGGGGGTACTGTGGTGGGCAGAACCCCTGGGCAAAGGGCACCGGGGTCCGGGAGGAACACGGGGGCCAGCGGCAAGCGAGACACCGGCCTGAAAAGGGGTGCTCTGGGCTGGAAGAGCTAATTCCCAGGATGACCAGCAGAAGGCACCGTGCCGGTGAGTTGTTGCCCCACCATACTATGGCTGGTCCTTGGCTGTGCAGGCACAACTTCTTCTCCCCACAGGCTCCGGAGAGCTAATACTTCCTGTCTACTCCATGCAAGAGCACATCTAGTGCGGGGAGCTGGCATGGTTGGGTTTGCTGCTTGGAGAACTCCCCAAGATGGGCAATCAGGAAAAGGCCTTTCAGAAATACTAGCCCCAGGCAGTGGAGTTTACAATTGTGACCAGAGTGGTCATTGTTGCAGGGCATGGGACATTGTGGGACAGCTGCTAGAGGATTGTTAGGGTTGACACAGGATGTTCAGTGTCTATACTTGCAATGTGTCGTCCTCAGTAGCTCGACCATGGCTTCACACCATTCAGGGAGGTTGTTTTACTGTATTGCCATAATGAGGAGCTTTCACCAGGAAGGAATTTTCCCCTGGGTCAGATTGGCAGAGATCCTGGGGTTTTTTAGCCTTCCTCTGCAGCATGGGGCATAGGTCACTTGTAGGTTTACACTAGTGAAAAAGGTGAATTTTCTGTAACTTAAAGTCTTTAAATCATGATTTAAGGACTTCAGTAGCTCAGCCAGAGGTTATGAGTCTATTACAGGAGTGGGTGGATGAGGTTCTGTGGCCTGTATTGTGTAGGAGGTCAGACTAGATGATCATGATGGTCCCTTCTGGCCTTAAAGTGTATGACTCCAAGAACATAGTTTGGTTGATACTTTAGTACCGAGATTAAGTGCTGATTAGAGGTTTTAATCTTTTAAAAATAATTTGAATCCTTACATTATATCCCCTGCTTAAAAATATGTTTCACTATATAGAAAATAATGTTTTGTTAATATTAAAAATGGTATATCCTGTTTCTGAAAATTTATCATCTGGGCCAAATTCTAATCTCACTAATGTAAATTCACAATGAAGTCAGTGGAACATAGGATATGTCACTACTTCTGAGTCCCACACTACTATACATACCACTGTAGGCAGTGTCACAGACTCTACATATAAGGGAGAGCAGCGTCAGGTCAACTACTAATGTAAGACATTTCTATTTCTGATCTATACTGTAATTACTTAACACACCTTAGCTGCATGCAGGTAGTCCAGAGGGGATTCACAAGGAGACCGTAGGTGCTGAAAATCTCAGCATTTCAGTGCCTAACTTTTAGATGTCCTGTCACCTAGTGGAATTGAGGCATCCAGGCTCCCTATACTATTCATGGGGAGAGTTAGGCACCCAAGAATGGAATTTGCAAAAGCCAGCAAGCTTAGCAGGGAGCCACCTAAGCTAGCCAATAGGAAATGACAAGGAGTGTGGCCTAAGCCCCATCCCTCAAAGAGAGCTAAGTGCCTAACTGTGGGCTGGAGGGGGGGTACCACCCTCTCTATGGCATTCACAGTTGTGAATCCTCTTCTTGAGCTGGGTGCCTAAGCCAGGTCAGCTCTTTTTACATGGGGGAAATGAGGACAGAGAGTAAGAGTGAGTGTTTGGGCATATCTACACTACAAACTTATGTCGATTTCAGTTAAGTCAGCATCCAGCCACCACAGTAATTAAGTCAGTAATGCATATCCACACCACACTCCTTGTTTCGGCGGAGTGTGTTCTCAGTAGCAGTGCTTGCATCAGTGCACCACAGGTAGCTAACCCACAGTACAACTTGCTGTAGGGGGGTTTGGGAAGGGCTTGCAATGCCTCCTGGGACCAAAACATTTTCATGGGGGAGAGGGGGAAACTGGGAACATGGCTTCAACATCCCATGACGCAGTTTTCTGCCCCCCTCCCCTGATCTCAACTACACCTTATCCTGCAGTATTTCCAGAGCAGCAAAAGGAGCCACCGCATGGAACATGGCAATGTCCATCAAGCAGCCCAACAATTCAGGATTGCTGCTGGCAGTTGTGCAGCAGCTGAACGCAGAGGAGCGGCTGGTTCTGGTCCCAAGAAACAAGCAGTGATTGGTGGGATTGCATCATTATGCAGTTATGGGATGATGATCAGTGATTGCGGAACTTTTGTATGTGAAAGGCCACTTTCCAGGAACTGTGTGCCGAGCTCTCCCCAGCTTTGCAGTGCAGCGACATTAAAATGAGACCTGCTCTGGAAAAGCGAGTGGCGATCATTGTGTGGAAGCTTGCAACACCAGACTGACCAGTGTCTTTGGGGAATCAATTTGGAGTTGGTAAATCCACCAGGGGAGCTGTTGTGATCCAAGTGTGCAGGACCATTAATCAACTTCTACTAAGAAGGGTAGTGACTCTTGGCAATGTGCAGGACATACTGGATGGTTTTGCTGCGATGGGGTTCCCTAACTGGGGTGGGACAATAGATGGCAGGCACCATGGGTGTTTTACCAAAATCAGTGTTGGATGGTCTGGGAAGGTGCATGATGCCCTCATCTTTAAGAACACAGGTCTATTCAGAAAGCTGCAAGCAGGGTCTTTCTTTACTCAGTGCAAAATAACCATTGGTAATGTTGAAATGCCCATAGTGAACCTGGGAGACCCAGCCTACTTCTTGCTCCCATGGCTCATGAAGCTGTGCACTGGACAGCAGCAAGGAACGGTTTAAGAATAGGCTTAGTAGAATAGTGGTTGAATGTGTCTTTGGATGTTTAAAGGGTTGCTGGCACAGTTTGCTTACTAAGTTAGACTTCAGTGAAAACAATATCCCAATTGTTTTGCTGCCTGCTGTGTGCTTCATAATATCTGTGAGGCAGAGGGAGAGAATTTTCTGCAGGTATGGGGCATGGAGGCAGATAGGCTGTCTGCTGATTTTGAGCAGCCAGATACTAGGGCAATAAGAAGAGCTCAGCGTGTAGCACTGTGTCTCAGGGAGGCTTTGAAAACCTGATTTAGTAATGATCTACAGTAATGTGAGCTGATTCTTGAGTTGTGACTTCCCATACTGTGAACCTTGCTGTGCCTGCTGGGTTTCTCTCTCCACCTAATCCCCTCCATTTCACCAGTTTCCCTATACCCCCCCTTCCCCCATGGTGTGAAGTAATAAATATTATTTCATTCTCAGGACCTTGATTTACTGCACAAACATATTGGAAGTGTAGGCTCAGGAAAGGAATGTAACCTTGGACAGTCAGTAGAATACAATTGTGAGGAGAAAAACACAGTGATCTTGTCTTTTAAATACAGTGGCCTTGCCTGTCAAAGATCATCATGTGTGTGCTTTTTACTGCTAGTACCCTCCACTGGCGTTGAGTGGAAAGGATACAGCATTTTCCCCCTCAGCTCCTGGAATATTTCGGAGAGGGAGAGGAGGAAAATGGTGACACAGGAATGCCATTCTGCAGCAGTTGCAGAGGGAATCTAGCCTCAAGGTGTTTCGCCAGAAGGTCTACCAGATGCCTCAACATGCCTGTTTGCTCCTTCACAATCCCTAGGATCTCTTGCTGCATGCCACACTCATGTTCCTGGGCTTCTCTCCTGCTAGCAATGTCCATGACCAGTTTTTCATACAGAGAAATTATCCATGCTCTCTGCTCAGTATCAGCTGACTTTGCTCCACACCAAACAGAGGGGGATTTGAATCCAGGTTTCCCACATTCTAGATGAGGGCTTTAACCACAGAGATAAGCATCTTTCGAGGGGGCATAAGTGTGCCCTTTAGACCTCGAAGGCAAGATAAGCAGGGGAATGCCTAGTTTGCAAATGCCACTGGGGCTTCGATGTGAGTTTGGCACTGAGCTACTGTGCAGTGTCAATATTAGGACATTACCAGTGCAGTGTCATAAGTGAAATCCCTTCAAGCTACATGGAAACTTTCTAAAGACAGCATAATAGAGGCTCAATTTAAATGTATACCCCAGATTAAAACTCATAGTAAGAGTATGAAAAAAGGGCCACCGTGGCTAAACAACAAAGTAAAAGAAGCAGACAAAAAAGCATCCTGTAAAAAAATGGAAGTTAAATCCTAGTGAAGCAAATAGAAAGGAGCATAAACTCTGGCCAATAAAGTGTAAAAATGTAATTAGGAAGGCCAAAAAAGAATTTGAAGAACAGCTAGCCAAAGACTCAAAAACTAACAGCAATTTTTCTTTTTAGTACAACAGAAGCAGGAAGCCTGCTAAACATCTAGTGGGGCCACTGGACGATTGAGATACTAAAGTAACACTCAAGGAAGATAATACCATTGTGGAGAAACTAAATGATTTTTTTGCATCAGTCTTCATGGCTGAGGATGTGAGGGAGATTCCCAAACCTGAGCCATTCTTTTCAGGTGACAAATCTGAGGAACTGTCCCAGATTGAGATGTCATTAAAGGAGATTTTGGAACAAAATTAATAAACTTAAGAGTAATAAGTCACCAGGACCAGATGGTATTCTCCCAAGAGTTCTGATGGAACTCAAATGTGAAATTGAAGAACTATTAACTGTACACTGTAACCTATCATTTAAATCAGCTTCTGTATCAAATGACTGGACAATAGCTAATGTGATGCCAATTTTTAAAATGGGCTCCAGAGGTGATCCCAGCAATTACAGGCCAGTAAGCCTCACTTCTGTATTGGGAAAACTGGTTGAAACTATAGTAAAGAACAGAATTATCAGCAGGGCCGGCTCCAGCATTTCTGCCACCCCAAGCAAAAAAAAAAAAGCCGCGATCCCAATCGCGACCGGCGGCGGCAACTGGGGGGGGGAATAAAAGCCGCGATCGGTGGCGGCAGTTTGGCGGCAGGTCCCTCACTCCTAGAGGGAGTGAGGGACCTGCCGCCCCCGAATTGCCGTACGTGCCGCCCCTCTCCCTTGGCCGCCCCAAGCACCTGCTTGTTAAGCTGGTGCCTGGAGCCAGTCCTGATTATCAGACACATAGATGAATATGAGTGGTTGGGAAGAGTCAACATGGTTTTTGTAAAGGAAAATCATGCCTCACCAATCTACTAGAATTCTTTGAGGGAGTCTACAAGCATGTGGACAAGGGGGATACAGTGGATATAGTGTACTTAGATTTTCAGAAAGTCTTTGACAAGGTCCCTCACCAAAAGCTCTTAAGCAAAGATAGCAGTCATGGGATAAGAAGGAAGCTCTTCTCATGAATCAGTAACTGGTTAAAAGATAGGAAATAGAGGGTAGGAATAAATGGCCAGTTTTCAGAATGGAGAGACCCCAGGGGTTTGTCCTGGGACCAGTGATTTTCAACATATTTGTAAATGATCTGGGAAGGGATAGCTCAGTGGTTTGAGCATTGGCCTGCTAAACCCAGGGTTGTGAGTTCAGTCCTTGAGGGGGCCACTTAGGGATCTGGGGCAAAATCAGTACTTGGTCCTGCTAGTGAAAGCAGGGGGCTGGACTCAATGACCTTTCAAGGTCCCTTCCAGTTCTAGAAGATAGGATATCTCCATTAATTTTTATTATTTATAAAAGGGATAACAGTGAGGTGGCAAAATTTGCGGGTGATACAAAACTATTTAAGATAGTCCAAAGCAGACTGTGAAGACTTACAAAGGGATCTCACAAAACTGGGTGACTGGGCAAAAAAATGGCAGATGAAATTCAATGTTTATAAATGCAAAGTGATGCACATTAGAAAACATAATCCCAGCTATAAATATAAAATAATGGGGTCTAAATTAGCTGTTACCACTCAAGAAAGAGATCTTGGAGTCATTGTGGATATTCTCTGAAAACATCCACTCAATGTGCAGCAGCAATCAAAAAAGCTAACAGAATGTTGGAAACATTAGGAAAGGGATAGATAATAAGACAGAAAATATCATATTGCCTCTATATAAGTCCATGGTATGCTAACAACTTGAATACTGTGTTCAGATGTGGTTGCTCCATCTCAAAAAAGATATATTGGAATTGGAAAAGGTTCAGAAAAGGGCATCAAAATTGATTAGGGGTATGGAACAGCTTCCATATGAGGAGAGATTAATAAGACTGGGATTTTTCATCTTGGAAAAGAGGTGACCAAAGGTGGATATGATAGAGGTCTATAAAATCATGACTGGTGTGGAGAAAGTAAATAAGGAAGTGTTATTTACTCCTCATAACACAAGAACTAGGGGTCACTCAATGAAATTAAGGTTTAAAACAAAGAAAAGGAAATATTTCTTCACAGAAAGCACAGTCAACCTGTGGAACTCTTTGCCAGAGGATGTTGGAAAGCCAAGACTATGACAGGGTCCAAAAAGGAACTAGATAAGTTCATGGTGGATAGGTCCATCAATGGCTATTAGCCAGGATGAGCAGGGATGCAAAACCATGCTCTGAAATGTCCCTAGCCTCTGTTTGCCAGAAGCTGGGAATGGGTGACAGGGATGGATCACTTGATGATAACCTGTTCTGTTCTATCCCTCTGAAGCACCTGGCATTGGCAACCTCTCGGTGGACAGGACATTGGGCTAGATGGACCTTTGGTCTGACCCAGTATGGCCGTTCTTATGTAGGAGGCTGTGTGCATGTCCAGACACTGAAATTCAGGTGCCTCAGGGACTTTTACAACAGAAACTTAGGCACTCAGGGACTTTAAGTGCCTCAGAGTTAGGTGGCAGCTGAGCAAGGGTTTTGTGAATGCTGGTGGTGTCTAAATGTTGGACTTTAGGCACTCAAAGTGGCAGTTCAGCACCTACGTCCCACTTGTGAATCCTACCCCCGACGCATAAGACAAAAATGTACAGACACTTTCTCTCTTAATTCATCTCTAAACACACTTGTGTGTATGTGTCTACATATTCATACAGAAAAATCCACCAGCCCTGCCTGCTGGCCTTAAGAACTATATTATTGTAATAATATTATATGCTTTTGAATAGCTCTTGACTGGATAAATATCCTAAGGCAGGTTTGAGTGGAGGGAGGAAGCTACTTCTCTCTCAAACTTTTGGGGGAGATTGTTTTTTTTTTTTAATATTTCAGAAAAATATTCCACATCTGGAACCGAAATTAAGATAGGCAAAACAAAGCATTACGGGCTAGAAATTTTGGAAACTTTCCCCCTGAAAGAGTGAATGCAGGTCATAGCAGTTCCTGTAGGTGCAATGTATATTTTGGGGAGAAAATTTAATAGTGCCCTGGTAAAAGAACTATATTTAGATAAACAAAAGCTTGCTTGCAAACTGAATGTGAGTTGAAGGAAAACATAGTTTGATAACAGAATGATTGGCTCTAATAAGATTTTATTACCCATATGCAATTATCTTTCTTTCATATATCTCCTTCTCAAAAAATGGGGATGAGTAAATATGAATTTATTTCCGATGTTATGGTGGAGATTGAGGGGAAAGAACGCTTCTACTCCTCATGCTGTTTGGCAAAACTTGGAGTTGCTATAAGATCAGCGATGGAAAATTTGCCTGTAATGCCTCCTTTCCCTCTCTCCCTCTTCTTTGGTATCATAATGGTGAAAAGTGGATTTCCTTAAAGCCAAGAAAAACTTTAAATTAAAAAAGTTAATAGCACCCTTAAAATACAATTATGTCTCTGTGGTGGGCACTGCTGCAAGTTACTCCTAAAGAACAGGAGGGAGAAAAATACCCAGTCTAAAAAGAACAAAAGGAAGGGTTTTTTTTAATTTTGAAAAAAGCAAATGAAAGGGTAGATCTCTTAGCATCAAGTAGGCAGGGCACTGAAAGAAGTAGCACACAGCTAATTTCCAGCAGCAGCAGGAGGGAGAGGGAATGAGGCTTTTGACTCTTTCTCTCAGCATCCTGTGATTATCAGGTTGGCAGGAAGTGGTTAGAAGCAGCCATAAGCTTGTTCCTGACATCTGCAGAAGCTAGTGAATTACAGCTAGACCAAAAGCCAGCTGACGACACCAGAAAGACTTCCTCTGGCTTCAGTGAGTTTGGATTAAAGACCTTAAAATTGGTTTTAAACTTTGCTCTTTCAGTATTCTTCAAATGTGAAGTGGGTTCCAGAAAGTAAGTTCAAAAGTTGTTTGCAACTGCAAATCAAGTAGTTAGTTGTATAAAGTCTATAGTTTTCAGATGCAAAATTAGAGGGTGGTTTGAGGTCCATTTTGAAAATTTGGCTCTAAACAGTATATGTAAAATATTTATTTTTTCATATAATAGTTTATTATATTAATCACAAAATATATTTCGCAAGCCCATTGTAATTTTATTGAACCAACTCACATCAGCCTAACCATAGTGGAAGTAAAGGCTTTTGCTTATTTTGTGACCTTTGAGTGCAAGCATCAACCAGCTAGTATTAGATGCCTACCCAGCTTTAATATCTAGAGTGCCTATAATATTTGCCTCTAGGGTTTGTGATGTAGTGGGCACAGCTCTCAACACTAATCAATTCCTTTGTACATTGGATCAAGATCAGTTCTATTTGAATGAGAGGGGGAGGGGTTACATTATTAATATTAAAGGATCTAATAAGTGCTTAAACTTTATTAAATTTAGTTTTTGTGCTATAATCACAGAGAGCTCATATAGCATTCATAGTGCTAAACTTTTAGCAAAGTTGTTCAAATATTACATTTTAAAGATCTCATAGTTACCTGTTGGTGAAAACTGCGGCCTGTATTATAGTATAAAATGTTTAGATTAAGATTGAAGCAGGCCCTCTAGGATTTTAGTCATTTGATCTTTCTTTATTCAGTTTTGGGATTCAATTATTTAAAACATTTTCAGGACAATATAATGCAGAATTATGAATTTACACCAGGTCTCTATTCTCAACTGTTCAACAAAAATTTGAAGAATGCTGTAGTTAAAAGAAAATAACCCTTTAGTTTTTTTTTTCTGGGCTACAAGGTGCAAGTCTGTGTGGATTCCTGGTCACTTACTGTATAAAGATCAGAATAAAGTAGAGCTTTATTGAATGCAAGCATATTCTATTCATAAGTAAATAAGGGATTTTTTGGCCTTATTCACATCTGTTGTAAATATCTCTAGATCCAAATCCTCCTGGCCTTACTCAGGTGAGTAATCTTACTGAGGTAAGTGGAGCTATTCACCTAAATAAGTCCATCAGGACTTGTCTCAATAGTTAATAAATGCAATGTGTAACTAATTTGAATCATATATTCATATTTAGGGAGCTGATAAAGCAAGAGACAAGTGAGGATACAATCCTTTGGGGAGGCAACAGAAAGTCTGAGTAGACGAATGACAGAAGTAGATGTAGGCAGGAAGGCTAGGAACGTCCAATCTGATAATATAAATCCTTATGCATGATTTTAGACCATGAAGCTTTTATTTCGTCCCACAGTGCCTGTCAGGATTTTGTATCATAACATGGTATATTATAAAAGCATACTGTATAGTCTACATGCATCAAAATTTTCTATTTATTTTGTATTGCATATTGTTAAACAACAAGAAATAGCATAGCAGCTATAACTTAATGGGAAACACAATTGTTTATTGAACCGGATACCCATTATTAATTTAACAACTGAATACAAATGCTTCTGGCAACCAGTGCAATAATTCTGTTTCCCTGTTTACTGAAGGTTTTCCATTGGCTTCAATTGGAGATGAATCCTCCTCCCAGATGGAAAAAGTGATGCTTTTATAATATCTGGAAAGAAACAGCAAGGACATCTTCCTTATGCTGTTATCTTGTGTGCTTTTACACTCTCTCTCTCTCTCTCTCTCTCCCCCCCGCCACCTCCCACACAAACCCTCTCTAGGTTCTTTTAGTAAGAAGTCAAAAGGGTTCTCAATCTTATCATTATCCTAGTCTTTTACAACTCCTTTATGTATGTTTAATAAAAGTAGCCACTTTTTGTAGTGAGTTATCAGAGAAATGCACACTTGTCTCAGAAGTACGGTGTTGTTTTTGAAACAAACATTTATTTCTTCAAATAAAGATGTGCATAATTGGGCCTGTAAAAATAGGTCAGTTATAAAGATGTTTTGGCTCTACTTGAGTTATAACAAAGATGAATTTGGCCCACTGTGGCTACTGAGGGCAATCTTGGTATCGTGAATGATAAATATAGTCAAAAATAAAGTTTAGTTCATTAGAAACTGAAGTTACACATTGCCAGCACTATAAATTCAACATCTGTCTTGTATTAAGTTCATAAATTATTGTCTTTTTGATAATCATATTATATGTACTTATTTTAATACAATAGTACTCCTTTGCTTGATATGTAATGGGTATTGTTTTGAAATAAAATGTAACTACAAAGTTTATTGTTTTTTTCTTATTGTAAAGTAGGATGTGTAATATTGTACTCCACTAGATTAAAAAGCAAAGAGTCAAAAACAGAGCTATAGCTAACTTCTAGGTTTTACTTGATGCAAACAATCACACTACAGTCAATTTAGATACTGTATTTGCACTTGCATTTATAATTTTAGACTCTTCCAAGTCTACCAAAAGCCCTTTTTATGTGAAAAACAGAATAAAGTCAAGTCCAATACAACAGTGAAGATGCAAATTTAATGTCAGTTTTCAATAGATGTGTATAAGGATTAATTACTTATAAAGTAAAACACAAGTTTTGACTATTGCAGACAGAAATCAAAATTGTGTGCATTGTTAATTTTTCATTGAGGAATACTTAGATTCAAAAAGTGCATTAGTCACTTTGAATATGTTTAATATTTTACAAGAAGTTGTTCTGCAAGAAAACAAATCATCGGTAATGAAAAACAATGTGCAGCTTATAAGTACTGTGACAAAGTTCCTCCTCTATCTTGGTGGGTCCTGCGCTTATTGGTGGATTTTCTTGCCTCAGAGATTCACCATGTGGGTTGGGGAACAGCCCAGAAACCTTCCCCTCTGGAAGAACCCACAGTCCAGGTCAATTGGGAGGTTTGGGGGGAACCTGGGCCCGCCCTCTACTCCGGGTTCCAGCCAAGGGCCCTGTGGACTGCAGCTGTCTATAGTGCCTCCTGTAACAGCTACAACTCCCTGGGCTACTTCCCCATGGCCTCCTCCAAACACCTTTCTTATTCTCACCACAAGACCCTCCTCCTGGTGTCTGATAGCACTTGTGCTCCTCAGTCCTCCAGCAGCATACCCTCTCAGCTCCTTGCGCCTCTTGCTCCCAGGTCCTCACACTCACACTACAAACTGAAGTGAGCTCCTTTTAAAACCCAGGTGCCCTGATTAGCCTGCCTTAATTGATTCTAGCAGCTTCTTCTTAATTGGCTCCAGGTGTCCTAATTAGCCTGCCTGCCTTAACTGGTTCTAGCAGGTTCCTGATTACTCTAGTGCAGCCCCTTCTCTGGTCACTCAGGGAACAGAAAACTACTCATCCAGTGACCAGTATATTTGCCCTCGACCAGACTCCTGTACCCCATTGGTCTGGGTCTGTCACAGTACTTACTGTGCAAACTTTTGAGACATATGACCTTTGTTTCTTAGAAGGCAAACCACATTGCTTCTATCTAAAAAATATAGGGATGTTCTAAAATAATAATAATTAATAATACCTAGCTCTTATTTAGCAGTTTTATCTGTAGTTCTCAAAGGCCAAAATCCACATAGAGACAAAGGTGCCACTGCCTCACCTTGGAAGTGCTGACATTTCTGCCATTGAAGTCCCCAAGGCAGCTACATTTCTGCCAGTGAGCATGTGCACAGTTGTCTCAGTCTAGGCACCCGGGTGCCTATCTCATTCCTATTCCTCAGGGAGATTCTCAAACTAGGCATTCCCCTGTCTATCTTGCCTGCAGAGCTCAATCCAGTAGATAACTTCCTTGATGGTAGGATTGCCAACTTTCTACTCACACAAAACTGAACACCCTTGTCCTGCCCCCTGCCCCACCCATCCTTCAAGGTCCCGCCCATGTCCTGCCCCTTCTCTGAGGTCCCACCCTCTGCTCACTCCAAACATTTAACAGTGACGGTAACTGATCATTGGAGAATTCACCATGATCCTTGGTAAATTGTTCCATCACTGGCAATTTTTAAAAATTAATTTATTTTTTTGGAAGATATGGTCTAGCTCAAATAAGAATCATTTCAGGAAGTTCTCTGGTCTGTGTTATATAGGAGGTCAGCCTGGATAATCACAGTGGTCCCTTCTGGTCTTAGAATCTATGAATCATTGCACCAACTCCATAGAGAAAGTTAGCCTGAGTCATGATGATCAAGGAACCTTAACTTTGCTCTGTGTAATCCCTGATTTCCTGTGTAGCTGTGCTGCCAAGGACTTGGAGATCTAGGAGCTAGTGCATGGACAGAGGCCTCCACATAGGCAGGCCTTTGCCTAATTGAGTCCCCCAAAATGTCCATAGGGATCTCTTTGGAAGCAGATGGTTTCCTATTCTCTGAGAAGGGAGGGAGAACCGCATCCTCTTAAGGAAAAACTGGCCAACTCTGAAAGGGAACATTGCAGAACCACCGATTTCAGATGCAGGCTATGCCTACCTCATAACTTTGCTTGTAGTTTTTAATTATCCTGAAATTGAAAACATTACACAAAGTCCCCAAGATCAATAATGTAATTAAACCAGCCTGAGGGGAGCAGTCTCTTAGTGACTAAGGAGGTTGTTCAACAACAACTACTAGGGATATCACCCAGTACAGGAGTCCTAAAGAGCTGGCTCAGTAGAACTCTGGCCCATTGGTGTTAATTTTTTAATAAATCTTGAAATACTTGGAAAATTCCTGAAGGCTAATGTTGTGCCAATATTTAAAAAGAGCAATTAAGCTGACCCGGGTATCTATAGGTCAGTTAATCTAATATCAGTGCCGTGAAAAGTAATGGAAAAGCTGATATGGGATTCAATAAATAAAAAATTAAAGGGTGGGAATACAATCACTGCCAGTCAACATGGTTTTATAGAAAATAGATCAGACAAACTGAATCTCTTTTTTTAGGTGAAATAGACTTAGACTTTTCTGAGTTATTCAACTTAATATCACACTACATTCTGAGACTCTGGACAGCAATTGAGTGGCCTGTCTAGTCCTTCCCAATCCTTTGTGGGGTGAGCTCCTCACTTTGGGAAATACCAATTTAGCTACTAGAACACTTGATTCATTATTCTCTGAAATGGTTCAGGAGCACTGGCTCTGCCATTTGCTAATCTTTCTGAATAGCTCTTTGTACATGTTCACAGGAAATAATTTATATGAAACCTGTTCTAATGCCATCTGCTGATATGCTTGTTATAGTCTGGCCCGCATGACCTCTCTGGCCACATAGAATAATAACTAGCCTTTCAAATGTCCTATTAAAGTAAATGAAATTCTGATTAACACTAATGTTAATTGAACCCCAAGCCTCATAGAAAATTAAATGACTGAATTCATAAACTGCTCAAAATAGCGCTGATACTAGAAATACAGGGCTATTATACTCATTACAGTGTACCACAAGGTAATTCTTTTAAGAAGTTAAGACTGTTGCTGACATTTTCTTTTTATTATGTAAAGCATCACTTTTAAAGAATGTTAAAAACAGTTTAGATGACAAGACAAAAGAGGGGATGAATTTGCAATTCCCTTTTAAGAACAACATAAACTATCGGTTTATGAAACGGATAGCCTTCTTCAGAAACTAGCTACTGACCTTGCTCTGAGCCCACATGACATTTTCATGAACTGGACTCTATACTTCTTACCTGAACTCCTAAACTGTATCACCACTGAGCAAAACAAATATCACTGTAAACAAGATAACCGGAAAACCAAAGCAAAAATTAGATAAAATTCAGGAAATAGTCAAGGTCATCATTTTCTTATATGAGGGAGTGGGAAACAACCAGCACCAGAAAATGGCTGTTTTTGTCATTTAGTTATTGTTTGTTTGTTGACCCAGACTATCAATAGTATTTGCTCATCCTTAGAGTGAGACGGATGGGAGATGTTCTATTCTAATTGATTAACCACATGGGGGGTGGGGGGGAAGGAATTCCTGTCTCGGGTACATGTATACTGGTGATCTTCCTGACAATAATTTACAAAATAACCATGTAGAAATGTTTTTCACTAGCCTGTTCTGTCTTTACAAGGGTTAACTAAGGCTGATTTTTGTAAAGTTGATTATGGGATTTGTACCCCAATTCCCTAGAAAGGGAAAGAAACAATAGTTTTAAGTTACGTCTGAACTTTGAGATGGCAGTATAATTTCTATCTTGAAGAGACATACTCCCACTAGAGTCATTAAGCAAGCACATTAAAATTAGAGTATAGCTGCAGCAGCATGAGCAGCAGAATGGACTACCCATGCCAAGTCCGTTTCTATAATCTTGGGGTGGCTAGCCCCTTGGTCGTTCTACCTCAAACAGAGCTAGTGTGGGTATGTCTTCTCAAGCTAGGAATCACATCCCCAGCTATAAGTGTAGACATACCCTATGATTCCTTGTAAAACCTTAAAAATATGGTATTAAAAAGGGAGGCCTATAAATGCCAAACATGAAATCATATCTAAAATAATAGTAGAATTCCAAGAAAGCTGTAAATAGTCTGGTAATTACATCACCCATGAAGTCTCCTGTTGTTTGGGACAATAAACATATGAAAGAGATGAAAGGGCTTTTGCCATCTCATTCTAAGACAGAGGATATTATGGTAAGGATATGGATTAGGAATATTTTGGAGATGAGTTAGGCTTTCCTAACAATGAAGCTAGCAATAAAGTTAAGTGCAAAATTCTGGTTAAAAATTAGCCTAAAAGAGAATCAATATACTACATATTAAAAAGATTGAAAATTGTGTTATAGATCTCAAAAAATATTTGTAAATGGAGCTTAATAATCAAATGGGTGTTTTTCTAGTGGGGTCCTGGCTCAGTGCTACTGAATGTTTATATCATTGATCTGGAAGAAAATATCAAAACGTTGCTTATAAAGTTTGAAGATAACACAAAGATTGGTGGAGCCTTAAATAATGATGAGTATAGGACACGTAAACGGAGTGATCTGGATTTCTTGGTAAGTTGGATGCAATAAACAATGCATCTTTTAATTTAGCCGAATACAAGATCATACGTCTTGGAACAACAATTACAGAACTTACAGTGGGAATATATCCTGGAAAACAATGACTGTGAGAAGGACTTGGGCATGATTGTGGATAGCCAGCTGAACCTTAAAAATCCAGTGTGGTACTGGGTCTAAAAGAGCTAATGTGATCCTTGATATATAAGCACAGGCATGTTGAGTAGGAATAAAGAGGTGGTATTACTTTGGTATACAGCATTAGTAAGACCATCCTCTAGTCAGAGGACAAACATTCAAATGGCCTGTTGTAGCTCAGGACTGACAATGCTCTGCATTGTCCAAGACAGGAATATATCACTACCTTGGTCTTGAAAAGTATTTTGAGCTAATGAAAGAAAGTGTGTATAAATAGCATTTTGGTAACAGGTGCAGGTCTCTGAAAGTCAGTTATATGCTGTTTTTGATATTTCTAACTTTGGGATATGTTCACACAAAACTCAATTTTTGTTGCAGTTAATTATTTCTGCAGCTTGTTGTTTTGGAGAACCTTCATGAAACACTATTCCATATCTTTAGATATTGACATGTACAACTTTGTGGCTTCATTGTCCAGTTTATAAAAACAGACTGTCTTGGTTGTAAAAACTTGTCATCCTGTATATATAAGGAGAATGAATGAACAAACATTAGGTTCATTTAGACTCAGGTGTAACTGCATTAGCTTTAATGGAGGGATGAATTTCATGGATGAATTTGGTCCCCAATATTTTTCCTACCTGTTATAATATTCAAATCACATATATATAAGCACTGTGTATTGTCTGGTTTACCTTCTAGCATGTATGGCTGAGTCTCTAGGCAGGGGCATCCTTTTTCTCTCTCCTTCTATGAAGGAAGAGTAAGATTTTAGAAGACCCATGTCCTGAGTGAGAAACTGAAAGAGGATAGAGGTGCATCCTACTTCTAGTACACAGATATACAGATATTGATATTAGGTTTGGAGTGCAAAAGAGGGTACTTTTATTAAGATAGTCTACTCAGCTGTGTACTCATTAAAGAAAACTTTAGACAAAAGTAATGGGAAGCTAATGCTTTCATCAGTCAATTCATGGCGTTCCTAAGATTATATGCTGTCTGGAATACGCTTTGGGTGAAAACCCACCACCACTGAAGTCAATAGGAGTTTTGCTATTGACTTTAATGGGAACAGGATTTCACTCTTTGACAGGAATGATCTGCAGTCAGCTAAACCTGCAGATATTATAATTTGGATTAGGAGAGATGTAAACCATCACAAATTAACATTTTGACAAGGTGGCTCTGAAATTTAACATTGCTCTCTGATGAGTGTAGAAACATAATACAGTGAGTACCAACTGATTTTAATTTTAAGAGACTCCTTTTATGGGTCATTAATTTTCATACTATTGTAAAATGGTTTATTCCACCAGGAAAATGTTTACCAGGCCAAAATTGCACATTTTCAACTTGAATTTTAGAAAACATCACAAAGATTTAGATATACGTATAGGAAACACTTGGGTGAGGAGACAGGGATTGCTACTGTGCAAACGGAACTTTGGTAGATCAGAAATGTAAAATTGTCTATATCAATTTAAGGTACCTCTAGGAGATTTCTTTTTGTTTAAGGGGAAACCTTAGCTGGGAAAGGGCTTCACAATAATCTTCTCAGGTGTAGGGGAACTGTTTCAGGAAATGATTAATTATGAAGGAGTGGCTGTGCTTCTATCATGTACAAGATAGAGGACTATGTGCCTTGCTCCTCTTGGTCAGAATGGAAGATTATTCACGGTTGAAAAGATCTGAGTGCTAGCAGGGTCAGCATTATTACTTTTGTTAATCTTGGTATAGTGCAATGTTTCTTATTTAATGCTTGTTATCTGTATTCCTTTATGCTATGTAAAAAAAAAAAAAAAAAATAAAATGCTGCTGCCTTATCTTCCAATTATAGAGTGCAAGTGAGATCATGCGAAGTGGGACCACAGGAGTGGGAGTATGCCAGTAATGATGAGTTCTTTTTTTCTCCCATCTGCTGTTAAGCAGTTGTCACCTTGTTTATTCTCTAAAATTACTAACTGCCACAGTTCAATCACATAAAAGCAAAACAACCCTTCCCTCCTCCAAGCACTTTCACAATTTTTGTCTGTAATATGTTTAATAGATAAATGAATTAGGGCTTAGATTATTTTTAAGCTCTAAATTGTGGGCACCCTCCCACCTAGGCTCTACCTTCCACAAATATCGAGTCCTATCAGGTCTTTTAAAGTCTACTAGTATGCTCTTGTTAGAAGAGAAATTTTCTGGACCATCAGCAAATCATTTTCAGTAGCAGGCCCTTACCTGTGGTGTTCACAGGGCCGGCGCTTCCACTAGGCAACCCTAGGCAGTCACCTAGGGCGGCAGGATGTGGGGGGCGGCATTTCGCCGCCCTCTGCGGAATTTCAGTGGCGAGGGGCTTCTTCTGCTCCGGGTCATCGTCGGAAATTCGGCGGCGGGTCCTTCACTCGCTCCGGGACGTGCCGCCGAAGTGCCCCGAAGACCTGGAGCGGAAGGACCCCCATCACTGTGAACGCAGCTTCAGAGGAGGAGCTGCCGCCGATTACTGTGGAGGAGCACTGCCGCCTAGGGCGGCAAAAGCCCTGGTGCCACTCCTGGATGTTCACCACCTCTCATGGCATGCCAAAGCATGAATTTGGTGGCCCTGTGGGCACAGAATAAGGTCTACGTGTTTACCCATGCTTTTAATTGAAAAACATCAAAACACGTTTCAGGGGAAGTAACTGTACGGGGTCAGGTATATGAGTGACTCATACTATTGTATTTATCTCTTTAAATTGTCGGAGAATAACAGAGTTCTCACTTTTTGTTTGGGTACAGCAAGTCAGATACTTTATTTTCTCAAGCAATTGCGTAGAGGGAGAGAGAGCTAAACAGGTCTCTCAACAGGTAAACAATTACAGCAAGCATTTATACCTTTTGTTACAGACAATAATGAACAACAGCTGCATTTTGTTTATACATAGGTCATTCTGATATCTTGTTTTGCTCACTAATGTAGACTCTTAGTCTACATTCCGTATTATATTATCTACACAAGGTCGCAACAACTTCTCACACAGTTCTTTCCCACTCGCCTCACACATTCCTCGCTTCTACAAATCCGCGTTATTAGGGTTACAGTTAGCCTGACTCTTGCTAACAAACTGTCATGCATTGCAATCCCCTTCCTGTCAGTTCTTTCTCTGCTTCCACAACATGAATGGTAGTAGTCTGGATGCCAGATGGCGATGGGTGCCATAGACAATAATGCATACAAATAGATAATTCCTTTTGGTAAATCTATTTTTGTAACAACTGCCATAATTATAAATAATTAAACATGCCTTACATGCAATGCTATAATTCCTACACTGAAAAGCGAAAATGAAAAACAAAAACCTCTAGTAATTCTAAATAATCACTAAGAAATTACAATTACCCTGTTTACGTATACAAAATTTCAACCATTTATTATAGTAATAAAAGTATGATGAAAAATGGAACTGAATTTAATTTGGTGTAGGAGTGTGTGGCCATCTCTTCCAGTCAGTCTCGGACAGAAGCCATGCCCCCTTGCTCTCAGATCGACAGCAAGACAAGGGTTATTGGGGAATTACCAGTCTCTAAGGCCCTGGTCCTCTAGGCCAGTAGTTTCAAACTTTTTTTCTGGTGACCCAGCTGAAGAAAATTGTTGATGCCCATAACCCAATGGAGCTGGGGTTGAGGGGTTTGGGGTGTGGGAAGGGCTCAGAGTTGGGGTGCAGGAGTGAGGGGTGTGGGGTGGGGCCAGGAATGAGGGGTTCACAGTGTGGGAGGGGGCTCTGGGCTGACGCAGGGGGTTGGGATGTGGGAGGGGATCAGGGTTCTGGGCTGGCGATGCAGGCTCTGGGGTGGGGCCAGGAATGAGGGGTTTGGGGTGCAGGAAGGGGCTCTGGTATGGGAGGGGCGCTCAGGGCTGGGGCAGGGGATTGGGACACAGGGTTGGGGCACAGTGTTACCTCGGGCGGCTCCCGGTCAGTGGCGCAGCAGGGGTGCTAAGGTAGGCTTCCTGCCTGTCCTGGCACCGCGGACCACGCTGCACCCCAGAATCAGCCACCAGCAGGTTCGGCTCCTAGGTGGAGGCGTGCAAGCTCTCACCCTCAGGCACCGCCCCCCCAGCTCCCATTGGTCAGTTCCCAGCCAATGGGAGTGTGGAGCTGGTGCTCGGGGTGCGGGCAGCATGCAGAGCCCCGTGCCCCCCCGCACCTCGGAGCCGGACCTGCTGCTGGCCGCTTCCAGGGCATAGCGCGGTGTCAGAACAGGTAGGGACTAGCCTGCCCCTTAGCCGGGCAGCACCGCCGATGGACTTTTAACAGTCCGGTCGGTGGTGCTGACCAGAGCCATTGTGACCCAGTGCCTTACATTCCATGACCCAGTACTGGGTTGCAACCCACAGTTTGAAAACCATTGCTCTAGACAAGGCCAAGCAGCAGTAGTCCAGGATTCTGGCCTCAGGCAGGGCAGAGCAAGAAACAGTCTAGCGAGCTCAGGCCCCCAGGCACCGCACGGCACCAAACAGACAATTTGACAACCTGGCTCTGGCAGATGGCAGACAAATGCTGGCCTCCTGGCCTAAGGTGGGGAGGCTGCCACTCCAGGGTGGGATTGGCAGCAGAAGGTAGGGGGACCCAGGCCCACCCTACTCCACCAGGTCCCAGCCCAGGGCCCTAACATTGGAGGATGGTTCCGCCACTGGGTCAGCAAGAATCTGGTCAACACACGCTGACCTGGATTCAGGCAACAACCCAACCAGACTATAGTCTAGTGTCCCTGAGCTACTTCCTACAACTCCTTCGTTCAGTACCTTGGTTCCATGGGTGTCCTCTGTCTCCCTGGGGTAGATAGCCAGCGACATTCCTAGCAGTTCCTCGGCACCCGTGTTGGCTGGTGGCTCTGGCAGCTCTGGCAAGTCTTCAGCACTCCAGGGATCCTCTTGGGCTCCAGCCCCTGCAGCGGATGGGAGGTATCTGTCTCCTCTGGTGGTTCCAGCCCAACTGTGCTGCAGGGCCCACCTTTTATACTTTCTGTTCTGCCCCTCTGCATCTAGTAGGGCTGTCATAACTATAAAGGGAAGGGTAACAGCTTTCCTGTGTACAGTACTAAAATCCCTCCTGGCCAGAGACTCCAAAATCCTTTTACCTGTAAAGAGTTAAGAAGCTCGGGTAACCTGGCTGACACCTGACCCAAAGGACCAATAAGGGGACAAGATACTTTCAAATCTTGGGGGGGGGGGGAAAGGTTTTTGTTTGTGCTTTTTGTTTAAGGGGTTGTTCACTCTTGGGACTGAGAGGGACCAGACATCAATCCAGGTTCTCCCCATCTTTCTAAACAAGTCTCTCATATTTCAAACTTGTAAGTAAAAAAGCCAGGCAAGGCGTCTTAGTTTTACTTTGTTTTCTCAACTTGTAAATGTACCTTTTACCAGAGTGTTTATCTTTGTTTGCTGTACTTTGAACCTAAGACGGGGGGGGGGGGAGTCCTCTGAGCTCTTTAAGTTTGATTACCCTGTAAAGTTATTTTCCATACTGATTTTACAGAGATGATTTTTACCTTTTTCTTTAATTAAAAGCCTTCTTTTTAAGAACCAGATTGATTTCTCCTTGTTTTAAGATCCAAGGGGGTTTGGATCTGTATTCACCAGGAGTTGGTGAAAGGAAGGAGGGGGGAAGGGTCAATTTCTCCTTGTTTAAGATCCAAGGAGTTTGGATCTGTATTCACCAGGGAATTGGTGAGAGGTTTCTCAAGGCTTTCCAGGGAGGGAATCCATTGGGAATGGTGGCAGCGGGACCAGAGCTAAGCTGGTAGTTAAGCTTAGAAGTTTTCATGCAGGCCCCTACATTTGTACCCTAAAGTTCAAAGTGGGGATACAGCCTTGACAAGGGCAGGCACAGGTGTCCTGAGTCTGCCCACCAAGATGGGGGTGGGGGTTCCTCCTCATCAGTAATCTATTGTACACAGTAAATTTGAATTAAATAAGTACAGATTTTGTTGATCCTGTCTGAAAACAAGCTTCTTCAATGCCAAACACTGGTAGAGGAATAGCTGGTGAAGCTTGTGCAGGTGTACAGGGGCCCATATGTTTCAGAGGGCCCCAGGAGGCTCAAATATTTTTATCATTATCAAGGTTTGTCACAGTATGAAAAAAGTCATGGATAGTGTTTGTTTGTCCATTACATTTTTATGTGTCTGTGACTCACCTCACAGCAATGGATCTTGAGTGCCATGGGGCGGGGCCCAGAATTCTTCTCTGGGCATTGCAATCTGGCACATAGCGTTGCAGCACTGCCCAGGTTTGGCCCACTTGACCCTCCATTATGATGTGTGTGGGGGAAAGGCCAAACTTCAGGGAGTGGTGTTTATATGGAGCACAAGGTCCCAGAAATCATAGAATATCAGGGTTGGAAGGGACCTCAGGAGGTCATCTAGTCCAATCCCCTGCTCAAAGCAGGACCAATCCTCAGACAGATTTTTGACCCACATCCCTAAATGGCACCATCAAGGATTGAACTCACAACCCTGGCTTTAGCAAGCCAATGTTCAAACCACTGAGCTATCCCTCATCAAGGCAGAAGGTCAGGTGGACCAATCCTGAGTGGTACTGCAACCCTCTGCACTAGAGTGCAATGCCTAGAGCAGGGGACACAGGAGCCACTGGGGCTGCTGTTGTGAGTGAGTGCAGGTCAGGCCTACTCTTCAATCCCCTCTCCCTCCACCCAGCCCTCCCCTCTGCACCAGGCCAGGATTAGGGTTTTGATGCCAGTTGGGGGAGGGAAAGGGTGCTACTCCTGATGGTGCTGCTGTGGGACAGCCTAGGACCCACTTTTCTGTTCCTCCATCACTGATGCCACATAATTCATATGAGATTTTATGTACTTAAAAATGTGACTGTTTACCACTTGTGAATAACACAAAAGATGTTTATTGGCATTTATCACAATAGTGCAATTTACACATAAGATGAACAGGAATAGGCAACAATCAGCATCTTGCTCTCATGACTGTTATGACCAGCAGTGGCTCCAGAACTGACTCAAAACTCCACTTACTCTTTAAACTGAATCTCTATTAATTACTATTGTTATTAATTGAGTGCTGTCCATATATTTTGTGTTGTAACTTGTCCTGAGGTTTGGAAGTTTAATAATAAATAATACTAAAAAATGTTTACTGCCCAAAAACCCACGGACCACTTACTAGAAAATATTTAACAGTAACGGGTCACATGCAGCTCTCATTGATATCTTTACAAACCCATTGGGTTTAATGGGATTACAGAGGTGTGACTGAGAGTAGGCAATATTCAACTATCTTGCACCCAGTCTGCAAGTTACGTAAAAACAGATACAGCACTAAGAAGGCATCACTGCATCTGGATGAGACAGTAATATGGATATGGGCATTGTCAGTTCATTAATAACACCTCAAACCATACCACCTTACCAATGTGATTCCAGAACTTCAGCATGTAGAAATAGATTTCATGGAGCTGTGTGAGAAGCTTGCCCCAACTCTCCAGTGCCAGAACACATGAATGAGGGAGGCCATACCACCACAGAAGTGGGTTGCAATTGCCCTCTGGAAGCTGGCTACCCACACTGCTACAGGTCCATGGTAAACCAGTTTGGTATTGGCAAATCAACTGTTGGGATGCTGGTAGAGGAGGCTTTTGAGGCAATTCTCACTGTGGTTTACCTGTGGGTGGTGGGCATAAGACATATACCTGAAATAATAGCTGGCTTTCAGACAATGGGGTTCCCAAACTGCACTGGGGCCATTAATAGCACACATGTGCCCATAGTTTGCCTGCCACAAGGAGCAAGCAAATATGTCAGCCACAAAGGGCACTACTCCCTGGTTCTGCAGATCTTTGTCAGCCATAGAGGCAGGGTCATAAACACCAAAGTGAGAAGTATGGGAAAAATTCATGACACCAGGGTGCTAAAGAGATTTGGCCTTTGCCTGCTGGAAGAAGCAGGACCCTTATTCCCTCCTAATGACATTGTTATGAATGGGGTACCCTGTGCCCACCATTCTTTTAGGGGACTGTGGCGGGGCGAGTGCCCCACCCCCATGTGAGAGGGGGCTAGAGTAGGCCAGAGAGGCTGCGCAGGCCGGCAGCCAATCAGGAAAGGGCTTACTGAGGGCCAATCAGGGCTGCGATTGGAGACAGCCAATGAGGGCTCAGCTTGGCCCTATGTAAAGGCTGCCCAGAAGAGCAGCAGGCAGTCTGTCCCAGGCCTTTGACAGGGGAAGGTCTGTCTCCAGAGGTGGGAGACTAGCACCTAGGGCAGTGCTGGGCAGGCCCGGCCCGGCCCGGGGGAGCAGAAGGGAACTCCAGGCCGATGTCTGCCAGGCTGCAGGCCCTGAGGGGAAGGGCCTAGCCGGTGCGAGGGGCCAAAGGGGAAGCGGCCCAGGGATGTGGACATACGGAGGGGAGAGAAGGAGGACAGCGAAGCTGCCGCCAGAGGGTCCCTGGGCTGGGACCCAGAGTAGAGGGTGGGCCTGGGTCTCCCCCCCCGCCCCCTTGCAGTACACCCAGCCATCAGCCATAGGGAGCAGCCCTTATAGACTATGCCAGATCCCTGGTGGGTGGGGTGCAGAGAGACTGCTGATCAAATCCCTCCCCCCCCAGAAGGGGGTGTGGATGGACTAAGGGGCACTGCTGGAGGGCAGTGGCTCGAAAAGGATGCCGTGAGGTGGTGAGTGATGCAGGCTCAGATGCCAACTGAGGGCGAGACGATGGATGGGACACCACCAGGAGGGGGCGCTCCACTGGACAGAGCTAATTCCAGAGACAACCAGCAGGAGGTGTCAGGTGGTGAGTCCCAACACTGTCGCAGGGACCCTGTGTACCTTCTCCTACCATGGTTCATGAAACTGTGCCTTGAGCTCAGATGGTCTGACAAGAGAAGCTTCAATAACACACTTAGTAGTTAAAGGACGGTGATGGATTGCACATTTAACAAAGTCATTGCAGGCACCCCAGCTTCCAGTTTACAAATTGGAATTAACATGTATGAAGGCTTAAGTGAAGTGCAAATGTATGTATTTAAAACAGTGAAAACATGCTAGATGGTGAATTTATATGAACTGTGAACACATTCTCAGAGGACAGTCTCACTAGTAGTGGGAATGACTCTTAAAAGCACCTCCTATTTTCCTTCCCCCTGGCAGGATGTGGCAGATGGCTGCACAGCTTGTGTGGGTTGTACACCTATGCACTCCAGTTCAAAATGTTGTCCATTGACCAGGCAAGCCCAGAGTTGTGCAGTGCCTGCACTGGTTGTAGGACGTAGTATTATGGCAAACATCAGCAATGACATAGGGACCAGTACTGGAGTTGGTGGTGAAGGCAACTCTGGAACTGCGATTGGAGCTCATAGCTAGACCCTGTTGGCAACCAATTGATCAGCCGTTCCATCCCCAACTGGTCCTGCTCCCTACTCCTACTGACTTCCTCCAAGGATTTGTCCATCAGTCTCTTCTCCCACAGCATATTCCACTCCTCTTTCACCCTCTGGTTCTCCAGGTGAACATCACTCTTGTGAGCCACGTCCTCACACATCTTGTTACTAGCCCACTTCCTTTTCCTCCACTGATGAACAGTCCAGTCCCTGACAGCACTGGGTGGGAGTGTGGGCCCATCTGAGCTGGAATTGCCAACAATGAAAGAGAATATTACTTTTTCAAGGGGGGGGGAAAATTCATCCCACTTTACATTCTGCATCAAGAGAAGACCACAGTTTGAAATTTTATCATTTTTGAATGGTTTTAATACTCCTTTACTCACCGTTCTGTTCCAAAACTGCTCCTAACACTGTCATCTTAAAGAAACACCATGGTCAGAATTATAATTTCATTTAATAAATAATAATTTTGTGCCTGGCTCTTGAGGGGAAGGGGAGAAAGATAAAATCTTAACAAGGGTACTGTTGCTGGTATTGGTCAGTGAATGTCTGGGGAATTGGTCTGCACAGTTTATGCATTCTGTGTGAGAGTATGAACTCTATGTATCTTTACCAAACTGAAAAGGTGCAGTTTTTTATCTTCTCTGTGGTTTTATCTCCATGTTGGACTGCAATTCCAAAGGCGGGTGATACAGGCTCACAACAGAGTGTTTAAATAGAGGTCCGTTCTGATTTAATAACCAACATCCTAGACAATAGATGGGCTCCCCTCCCCCAGAAGAACTGGTTTGTCAAGGGAGAGGTCACTTAACAAAATCAACTGGTAGGGGTCTGTGATCACCTGAGGAGGCTATCTGGGAGTCATCTGACAGAGAGGTTGGAAGGTTGTAAAAGGACAGGAGCTGATCTATTTGGGTGGTTTTCAGCCACTTTCACCAGCTCAAGCATAGAAAAGCTGCCGCAGGAGACCGATGAGGTGGGGGAACCCTTCCTACCTGAGCTCAGATGGTCCCCCATGGACTCCCAAGGGTGAGGGGCATCACATTCGGGATGCTTGTTGTATATTGTATGATCTGTACTCTCTGTGCTTTATCTGTTAAGTAAGAAGCAATGGTAATTTACAATTTTGTGCAAAGTCAATCTGTGTGAATTAAGTGTTATACCTCCCATTCACCCCCTTGAAGAGGTAAACCAGAAAGCACTCATCTTCAGGTGGAATTCTGGGAGGGAGTAAGTTAAGCTATGGCAGAGCCTAAAGTAGTGATTTTCAGATTGATGCTCATGAGCTGCAAGTGGCTCTTTAATGTGTCTCCTGCAGCTCCTAGCTAAGACAACCGCTTAACTCTAGGCAAGTCACAGTGATGAGCTGGGCAGGGCCTGGAAGAAACATAACCAGGGCAGTTGGTACCCACCCTGCTACTTAGAGGGGGTGGTATAGACTTTGATACCCAGGGCCGGGTCTAGGTTTTTTGCCGCCCCAAGCAAAAACATTTTTGGCTGCCCCCCACCCCAGCCCTGGGCTCTCCCCCCCACCCCACCTGCACCCCCTGCTGCCCCCAACCCTGGGCTCTTCCCCCCCATCCGCACCCCCTGCCGCCCGAGCCCTGGGCTCCCCCGCACCAGTGCTGACTCTGCCCGCTCCCCCTCGCCTCCAGCCGGTCCGGCGCTGGCAGGGTTGGGCTAAGCAGCAGGGCTCCTGGGCCGTGCCTCAGCCCAGGGTCCCTCCAGCTGGGGCTCTCGCCTCCAGGATCAGCCGGGACCCGGGAGGGCAGAGCCGGGGGACTGCCCGACAGAGGGCTGAGGAGCTGGAGCAGGGCAGCCCCAGAGGGAGCGGAGCTCCAGAGAGCAGGACGTGGGCCCCTCACGGCAATGCCCCAGGCACCGGTCCCCTCTATGGCCCCACTGCTGGTGCTGCTGCTGCTCCTGGCCGCCCTGTCACAGTACCTGGGTGGCTCGGGCCGATTCACCCAGCCCCGGCTACGGTGCTGGGGGGCAGCCACCCTGCGGCACCTGCAGGCGGCTCTGTGCGCCCCCCAGTGCGGCCCCCAGCCCAAGTGTCCCGCGCTCGGAGCCCGCCCAGCCATAAGGTGCAGGCGCTGCTCCCTGACGCGAACCGCAGTGGCCCCAGGGTGCCCCCCCGTGCAGGACACGCTGCTGCTGCCGCCAGGGCCAGCTCTAGGCTTTTGCCACTCCAAGCAGAAAAAAAAAAAAATGGCCGGAATGCTGCCCCTGAAAATGTGCCGCCCCAAGCAGGTGCTTGGTTTGCTGGTGCCTGGAGCCGGCCCTGTTGATACCAGACCCCTACAGCAAGTAGGGTCGTTTTCAGCTGAGAGAATGGGCTCCCACCACAACATGGTGACCTGTTTTTCAAGTGGGCAACCATGATACATATGAAAAGAATGCCCCCCCCCCATGCGTGAAAAGTGGACAGCATAGCATGCAAAAAGGACCCACCAAAATAACGGTCCCTTCGCTGGGGCTGAAGGGATCCCAAGGAAGATGATCTTCCTGCTTGTACTTTTACAAGGATGTTAAGGCTTAACCCTGCAGATAACTATGCTTTTGTGGGATGGTATATCTTGGCTCTCTCTGTAGTGCTGTCCTCACCATTGCTCTGTTCTGTTATTATTAGTTGGGATTGGAAGTACTTTCAGGAAATTCTCTGCAAGCTAGAAAAACTGGAGACCATGGGCAGTCGAGGTGCGGGTCCTGGACTAGTAGGATTAGCCAGAGTAGAAGAACCAGAGGACCCCCTTGAGGGCAGTTCAAGATCCATGGGGCATCCATCAGGTCAGAGCCAGGAAGAGTAACCAGGAAATTGCCAACATAGGCACTGACTCCGTGAGTGGTCCGGGGCTGGAGCACCCACGGGGAAAAATTAGTGGGTGCTCTGCACCCACTGACAGCCAAGCTCTGCCCTCCTGCCTCTTTCTCTGCCCCCACAGCATGCTACGTCCCCGCTCCTCACCCTCCCTCCCAGCGCTTCCCACCACCTAACAGCTGTTTGGCAGCACTTAGGATTTTCCAAGAGGGAGGGGGAGGAGGCAGAGAAGAGGTGGGGAAGGGGTGGAATGAGGATGGGGTCAGGAGGGGGGGTTGAGCACCCACCGGGAAGAGGGGAAGTCGGCGCCTATGATTGCCATCGCCAGATTTAGAAGCCCCGACTCATGACACCGATTTTATCTGCAAACAAAGGGGAGACCTTACACTGAGCAAGGCCTATGATCAAATTGTTGCTGTGAGAGAACCCAACAGCTGAGGCAGTGGCCCAATTTTATACTCCTGGAAGAATGCCTATATCACATCATGTGTGATAAACAAATGGGAGGTGAGGACCCAATTACTGGTAGCAGATAGCACATGTACTTGCACTCATTTTTACTGGCCCAACGTCCACCAGGAAGTCAGAATACTGTGCCTCTTGTACCAAGTGCCAATTAACCACCCCAAAGAACCTGTGGCTGGAGCAGTGCCCACTTGTGGACTTTCCAAGTACCCCAACACACCCACAGATCTCCCCAAGGGGAAGAAGTCTTTGTCTCCAATGTCTACTGAAGTGGGCTCTGGCCCACCAGCTAATTGTTCCTTCAATTCTATCCCATTCTGGGTCAGTTGGAAGGGCTTAGACCAGAAATGTTCTAAAACAAAAAGTAAACGTAACTTAATATTGGGCCATTCACCGGTCTTAACATGGGGCCCATTCCATCAGGCTAGGTTGCCAAGCATTACACAGGCATAGCAGCTTCCCAGGCTTTTACTTAACCCATACATATCCCAACAGGGTCCACCAATGTTCTGGGCCAGGTCTCTCCCCCGGCCCTGCCACTCTTATGCGCCTCCCCCGAGCGTC